>NC_133622.1:200358584-200658584 GCF_048593235.1 Sminthopsis crassicaudata
TATACAGTAGAGAGTATAGGAATAAATGGAGTTTTCCTTAAAATGATCAATAGCATCTATTTAAAACCATCTGCAAGAATCATATGTAATAGGGACAAATTAGAACCATTCTCAGTAAGATCAAGGATGAAACAAGGCCACCCACTATCATCATCACTATTCAATATTGTATTGGAAATGTTAGCTTAGGGAATAAGAGAAGAAAAAGAGATTAAAGGAATTAGAGTAAGTAATGAGGAAACCAAAATCACTCTTTGTAGATGATATGATAGTGCACTTAGAGAATCAACTAAAAAACTACTAGAAACAATTCACAATTTTAGCAAAATTGTAGGCTACAAAATAAATCCACATAAATCATCAGCATTTTTATATATTACCAACAAAGTCCCGAAGCACAAGATACAAAGATATAAAATATTTGGGCGTCTACCTGACAAGGCAAAGTCAGGAATCATAGGAACACAATTACAAAACACTTTACATATAAATGAAGTCAGATCTAATCAATTGGAAAAATATCAAATGCTTATGGGTAGACTGAGTAAATATAATAAAAATGACAATATTACCTAAGTTAGTCCATTTATTTAGTGCCATATCAATTAAACTCCCAAGAAATTATTTTACAGATCTAGAAAAAAAAAAATAGGATATATTTATTTAAACATACACAGGTAAACAAACATCTAAAACAATATTAATATGGCTGAAATATAATGTAGACTCCCCTCTTGATTGAATCATTTTTTTAAGTTTGACTTTGAGATCAGTGATTATCACCCATATTTTTCTCCTAATAAATTCCATTCCTGATCATTGTTATCCCATTCTTATTAATCTAAACACTCTTTTGTACTTTACTTTTTCTATCCCTCTTTATTTCTTTTCCCTTTATCTACACACCTTATTCCACTTCCTTTGATTCATGTACCCTTTTATAGCCCATCTTATCCTATCCCCTCTCCTCTTATTTCTTTATAGATTTTGAAGGGTACCTATGTGTATATATGTATGTATTGTTCCCTTTTTAACCCATTACCAACATGAATAGGTTTTTGGAACTATCAGCCCTTCTCCCTCATCTAATTCCTCTATATTGGTTCTTGCTATTGTACTTAATTTGTATAGTATAATTACTATTTTTAATTTTTCCTAGATAGTTTTGCTATTTAGAGCCATATCGTATTCAGCTCTCCCCCAATCTTTCTTTTGGACTACCTAATTACTAATGTCAGTTTTAGATTATGGTTTACATTTCCATATATAAAACATAAACAATTTGTCCTTATTGAGTCCCTTGAAATTAATCTTTTATGTTGGCGCGTATATTGACTTCAGATTTGTTTGAGACAAAATGCTGAAAATTTGACAGTTCATTGAATGTCAATAAAAAATAAAAAAAAGCCAACAGAAGAGAATAATGATAGCAGTTTCCTGAAAATCTAAAGAAAAGAGATTTTCAAGCCAAAGAGGGTGATCAGCAGTATTAAAGGTTGAGAAGGATACTTGTCCTTTTCCTTTTATTGCTTTATTTTAAATGTGCATGCTGTTTGCAATTCATTTATCATAATACTTAACAGACTTTTGCAAAAGTGAGCAAAGATACATCGGAGTGGAAAAATTAGCAAAATATTCGGTCTAGAAGCATTGTTTAAATCCAGTTTTTAACAAGCAAATTTTTTTTTTACTTAACAGATTGAGGACCAACTTTCTACATACCAGTCGAATCACAAATCCAGGTTATGTGCTAAGCCCAGTTATGATGCAGAGAAACACATGTGGAGAGAATTCTAGTGTGAAGGTTTCCATAGAAATTGAAGGATTTCAGCTACCAGTTACTTTTACATGTGATGGTATGTCTTAAATACATGTGTTGGATTGACTTTTTCTAAGTGAAAGGTAATGGATACAACGTTGTAATTCTTTTTAATTAATGATCATTAAATCTATTATTTAGTGAATTGCCATTCATTTGGATACCTTTTTGGATTGCCCTCTTAAGAAAACAGGTGACCTAATGAGTACTTGGTTGTTTTAAAAATAATTTTGAATTGTATTTGTTAAATTGATATATTTGGCTCAGGTTTTCAGATGCATGACGTGGGGAGTTAATTAGGGGTTTCCCCAACTATTAAATGTTTATTTGCCTTTGGTATTTTATGTAGAGAACATGTAATTTTTTCCTTAGTTCTAGGCCTATCTTCTAGAATCTTTTGTTCACAGACATACTCTGTTACTTGAAAGATTGTTCTCCAGTCCCTTTTACCCCAAAATTTCTGGGTGATACCTTTTTAATGACTGTCATATCTTTCTTATCTGATTTTTATATTTTTATAGTTGCAAACTTTCAATATCCTAAAAGCAACAGGAATAAAGCCAAGGATTAACTGGAAGTCTTGAGATTTCCTTATAAGTATTTTTAATTTTAATAAGATTCCATATGTAGAAAAGTTCTTAAACTTCTACATCAAGCTTGGGTCTCTCAAGTTACGCCTTTTCTTTACTTGAGGGCTTCAAATTGAAATACTAGATCATGTTCCTTTTTGTCTCATATTTTTAATGATCTTCTTTAAATGAGAAGCCTCTGAGAAATGAATATCAATCACATGCAGAAATTCAAAACCAGCCATTTAAATTGGCTTTCAGTTTAAAAGATAAAAATTATATTTATTTGTGATGTTACATGTTTCTGAAATGTTGAAATTTTGAAAAGGAAAGTCTAAGTACAGTTAGTATTAATTTCATCCTGTAAGGAAGATTGTATTGGCTCAAATAACTCAAGGCAATATTTTTGGATAATACATTATTAAACAGTTGACTTCAAATGTATAACTTGTATTAAAACATAATTAATATTGTGTTATAACCTAGCCATTCTCAAAAAGAATTAAAAATGTTAACTTTTTGCCAAACTTAATTTACAAGTATAAAACTTTATTTTCATGGAGAAACCTTACCAATCGTACTGTCAGAAGCTAAATATAACCATAATTTTTTGAAGACTGGTACCCCTTATGGATAATTATGTAGGGTTTTTCACTGAATTCTTATTAATCTTCCTACTAAACTATTCCATTTTGATATTAGGTTCAGGTACAGTTATTCTAAATAAGTGTTAGTGCAAAGCTTATTATTATGGGCTACTGTAATTTTAAAAAAGCATTACTTAATAGTGATTGTTTTTTAGTATTCACTAATGCCCAATATGGTGACAGGTTTCTATATTCTTTTGTGAAAAGGTTGAGAGCTTGTATTATTAGTCTGTAATTTTTAACTTGGGCTTTGGGCACAGACAATAATATACATATTCATGTCTACTTATATGGTCTTCAGTAATTTACTCCATCAATGTTCTACTCTGATGCCTAATTATGACATGGAAGTGACTGAGTTTTAGAAGTTTCTGCCAGCAGAATGCAAGGTTTGTTAAGGTCTCCCACTCTGGAAAGACTCTGAAGATGCCCTTCTTGAATCTGGGTTTGTGTCTCTTGTCTGAGGACCAGCCTGAATGTTTAGAGACTTAATACCTGGCTGGCCATAGACAGGAAGGAGAGGGTTTTGGGGTTACTACTACTCTCCTTGAGTTAAGAAGGGATTGTTGTCATTGCAGAGGGGAATTATCCATATTGATTAATTAAATGTCTTTAAGTTGAATGATTTTGTTTATCTCATTTCCATATTTGCTATTCCTTACACATTGTAGATATTGTATGAACAAGCATTAATTTGTAGTACAGAATATTTTGTATATGTGATTATTTGATCATCACAACACTCTGGAGTAGGAAGTGCAAATGTCCTCATTTTTAAAATAATAAAGCTGAGGTTTAGAGAGAGTAAATGATTTGCCCAAGTTTTATACAGCTTGTAAGAAGTAGAATTAGATAGCAGGTCTTCTGACTCCAGTCTGGTAATGTTCTTTCTACCAAATTATATCGATTTGGTCCTTTTTACAATCTACCATATTTCTGTGTATTCCTAAATAGTGTTATTTTCATAAGAGTTTGTAGTAGTAAGAACGTTATCTTTTTTTTTTTTTTTAAGAGCAACTTAATCTGTGTTGAAAGCTGTGTGTATACTTAAGTGAGCAAAACTAGACTTAACATGTAACGCCTTTTTTTTTTTATTTTTTTAAATAGTAAGTTCCACTGTTGAGATCATAATAATGCAAGCACTTTGCTGGGTCCATGATGACTTGAATCAAGTAGATGTTGGCAGCTATGTCCTTAAAGTCTGTGGTCAAGAAGAAGTACTACAGAAGTAAGCATGATTACACATTTAGTAAAAAACCTAATCCTTAAAGATGCTTAGTTAAAAATGGAATATCATTGCAATATGCATAAAACATGAATTCTATTCAATTTTTATTTAAAAATTTATATATATATTATTTGGACTTGCAGTCTCCTTAAGCATATTATGGTATGGTTAAATTCTGTTTTAGCAGACATAATTCTATGATATGTTGTTTTTCAGTTGTCAAACTTGGTTTGTTTTCTATAGCTAATCATGAATATCTTGTTAATCTCTTTGTCTCATTTACTTAACAAATAATTTGTTATATCTGGACATTTTTTAGGGCAGTGAAGTGGTACATGCATAGGTACTTTCCTGATATCAGGAAGACTTAAGTTCAGATGCGGCCTAAGACACATCCTACTTGTGGGACTATGGACAAGTCACTTAATCCTCTTTTCTGTTATTCATCTGCACAATGATCTGGAGAAAGAAATTGACAGAACTTTTAGGCTCTTTGCCCATAAAAACCCCAAATGGGGTCATAAAGTGTTGGAGACAGCTGAAAAAACTGTACAGCATTACTAAGCATGTTTTTCTGTAGTTTAATCACTTTTTGTCTCATCTCTAATCATTTAGAAATATCTGATTACTTTTTGTACATTGCTTTGAGCACATCTCTTAATAGATGTAGTTTTGCTTGCTATCTTAGGGAGGAGGGAGGTGAGGAAGAGAGAGAAATTTGAATTACAGAGCCTTGCAAAAGTGAATGTTGAAATATCTTTGGGGGGGGGGGAACAAAAACTAATAGAGTAGAGGCAGCTAGGTGGCACAGTGGATAGAGCACCAGCCCTGAAGTCAGGAAGACCTGAGTTCAAATCTGATCTCAGACACTTAACACTTCCTAGCTGTGTGACCCTGGGCAAGTCACTTAACTCCAATTGCCTCAGAAAAAAAAATAGAGTAAATCCTTTAGTTCTTTATATTTGTTTTTAAAGTCATAGTACTAAGTTACTCTTAAGGCTTTCCTTTGATCTGTTTCTACTTATTTTGTTATCTGTCTCAGCTTCTAGTGGTTCCATTCATTTCATTGAAGCAGTATTTATTCTGGATCTTCACATTTGTAATTTTTAATTTGATTAAGAGAATATTGCTAAATTATTATTTTTAATAGTAACCATTGCCTTGGAAGTCATGAATATATTCAGAACTCTCGAAAATGGGACACAGAAATTAAACTGCAGCTCTTGACCTTTGATGCAATGTGCCGAGATCTCGCTCGAACAGTGAGTATATATATATATATATGTATACATATATATATATTTGTTTTTGGTTGAATTTTTTTAGAAAACTTAAATTGTATTCTAAAACTGATTTGTTTCCCGTACCTTGGAGTAAAAAAAGCAAACAAGAATTGAGAGTTGCTGAAGAAGAAAAAAATAGGGACTTGATTTGTTGTAATGAGAGAGAAGCTCTTTATTTATTAAGAGCTCTTTAATACCTGGCATTTGAAAAAAATATTTTTTCCAATTTGGCATAATTTATTAGAACTTAATTCTGTAATTTGGTTATTCTTCTGGCATTAAAAGCAAATAAGATGGGGGATAGCTAGGTGGTGCAGTGGATATGAGCACTAGCCCTGAATTCAGGAGGACCTGAGTTCAATTCTAGTCTCAGACACTTGACACTTCCCTGGGCAAGTCACTTAACCTCAATTGGCTCAGGAAAAGGAAAAGCAAATAAGATATAAATAGTAATAGTATTACTATTTAGATTTATCTACTAAGTGCCAACTGCTAGGAACACAGATATTAAAAAAAAACATTATTTGTAATGAGCTTATGTCATATATATATATATATACACACACACACACACACATACAGATAGGTGTAGCATAAACATATAATTATAGTTATATACAAAGTAGTTAAATAAAAGGGAGTTTTGGAGAGATCAGACTAGCAGCTGGGATCAAGAAAGGCTTCATGAAGAAAATGGTGCCTGATCCCTGTGGGTTGAGATTAGGAAGGAGTGTATATTGGATATGTGGGAAGGCCAGTGTTAAGAGAAGTCAGTTTGGCAGAGTGCAAAAATGAGGATAACATCCAGGGTGTTGGACAGGTAAATATAGAGGGCTTTAAATACTAAACAGAGAAGTTTATATTTTATTTTGAAAGTAATAGGAAGCAGATTGAGTAAGGGAATTATATGGTCATAAGGAAAATTACTTTGGAAGCATCTTGAAGGATGAATGGTAGTGATGGAAGATTTGAGGCAGGGAGACCAGTGAGGAGGCTTTGGAATGAGTGCTTGAAATCAAATGGTAGTAGTCAAATTATATGAGTGGAGAGAAGCTGTCACATGTGAAAGAAGTTATAAAAACAGGAGGGACAAGATTTGATGAAGGATTGGATTTATGGCATATGACAGGTCATGAGGAAAAAAATAGTGCCACAATTACAAATCAGTGACACTGAATGGATGTTGGTGCCTTTGGCAGAAACAGTTTGGAAGTTTTGAGAAGATTTAAAGTGGGAAATGACTTGGGATGTTTTGGGGACCTCTATAGCTTGTAATATATCATCATAATATAATGTTTTCTGTGTCAGACTGTAAATGCTTTATAGTTATCTTATTTGATCTTCTCTACCATGGAAGGTAGCTGATATTATCTCCATTTTACTAATAGGGAAACTGAAACAAGCATAGGTTAAGTGCCAGGGATCATACAGCCAGTAAGTGTTTGAGACTGTAAATCTTTCTGATACCAAGACCACTGTTCTATTCACTGTCTCACTTAACCTTCCAATTGATGGTGTAGAGAAGTTTAAGTAAAAGATTAGAACTGCATATGTAGATTTGTGAGTCACCTGTATAGTTGGTAGAGAGTAGGTAAATCCATGGGAACTCATTAGATTACTCAGAGAGACTATAAAGAAAAAAGAAAGCCAAAGCCAGAATCTTGGGGGGAGCCCCCTATATTTAGGGAATGTAATTTGAATAAGAGAATCAAGCAGGTAGGAGAAGATAGAAGAAAAACCATTTGAGAGGAATGGTATAAAAATCTAGAGAGGAGAAAATATTCAGGAAGAGGGTAGTCAGCTATGTGGCATTCTACATGTAGATTGAAAAGAATTAGTATTGGGAAAAAGCTAGCAGATTTCATAGTTAAGAAATAATTTGTAATTTTGAAGAAAAATTTTAGTTAACTGATATTAAAAACCATATTGGAGAGGATTAGGAAGGGAGATAAGAGGCAAGGAAATTGAGATAATGGGAATAGATTTTTTCAAGGAGTGTCACTAAGAAAGGGAGTGAGAAATATAGGTTGATACTTTGGGGAACGGTACTATCTAATAAAATTTATATACTTTGTATTTATTTTGTATTTTTATTTCTGCCTTTCCTCCCCTTCCCATCCCCATTACATGTAAAACTATTTTTTATATTTGTTTTTAAAACTTTTGAGTTTCAGATTCTCTTCCTTCCTCCCTAACCCCAACTTCCATTAAGAAGTAACACATGAAGATATGCAAAGCTTTTCCATAAAAGTCATGTTGTAAAAGAAAACATAGTTATTCTATCTCTCCCCTCCCCCCCAAAAAAAGAAACTCTTAAGAAAATTAAAGTTAAAAAAAAAAAAAACCTAATATACTTTACTCTATTTAGACACAATCAGTTTTCTTTGGGTATTTAGAGCATTTTTCATCATAAGTCTTTGAGAGTAGTTGTAGATCATTGTATTGCTGAGAATAACAAAGTCATTCACAGCTAACCATTCCAGAGCATTGCTATTTCTTTGTACACTACATTTCATTTTGCTTGAGTTCATGAGGGACTTTGCAGGTTTTTCTGAGAGCATCCTGCTTATCATTTCCCAAAGAACAATAATATTCTATCATAATCATGTATTACTCCAAGGCAGTCCCATTAGACTTTGGATAGAAAATGCCATCTGCATTGGATAAAGAACTTTGGAGATTGAATGTAAATTAATACATGCTATGCTTGCTTCTTTTTTCTGTTTTTTTTTTTTCTCTCCCTTTTTTCCTTTTGTTTTGATTTTTCTCCCCCAACATGATAAATAATGCAGTTATTAAAAATACATTAATGAGTACATTTTTTTTTTAAATCATATGCTGTAGTTTATTCAGCCATTCCCCAATTGATGTATATCCCCTCAATGTCCAATTTTTTGCCATGAGAAGAGAGCTATGATTTTTATATATAGATCCTTTTTCTTTTTAAAAAATCTCTTTTGGAGTTATTAAGTTGTATATACCCTTTGATCCAGCAGTGTTTCTACTGTGCCTATATACAACCCATAGAGATTTTTAAAGGAAGGAAAGGGACCCACGTGCAAATATGTTTGTGGCAGCCCTCTTTGTAGTGGCAAGAAAACTGGAAACTGAGTGGATGCCCATCAACTGGAGTATGGCTGAATAAATTATGATATATGAATGCTTTATTCTGGCTGCCAGCTAGCTACATTTAAAAGTAATTTTTGGCTTTGCTGTTACTATGTATAGCTTTAGAACAGGGGTAGGTTTTATTCTTGAAAGTATTTATATATTTGAACCTAGAATTAACCACTTTCATAAACATTATTTTGAAAATGTTTGTCAGAATATTAATCTGATGATTTTACAAGAAATCAGCTCCGAGCTTTATATTTGTGTAATACTAAATTTAAATCTTTGATTTAAAAAACAATCCTGCTCTCAGAGTACTCTTTATCTGGGTTAGCAATCAAAATAATAAAGATGTTAGACATTTTTTTTTTTATTCATTTTTCCAAATTATCCCCTTCCTCCCTCCACTCCCTCCCCCCGATGGCAGGTAATCCCATAGACATTTATTTTAATAAACACATTTTTGTGTTCAGGCAGAAGATGATAAAACACCTACAGATGTAAGCAAATATCTACACCATATAGAAATTCCATTTAAAGAAGTCATGGCAAGGTATAGTATTTAAAATTTACTTTTAAGTATTCAAACATTTGTAAATATATTATATTATTTTTATTGAATGTCTTTAAGGTTTGTATTTCATCTCCTTCAACTATAAAAGTTATTCTTTCTTTCAGACATTCTGTTGAAGAACTTTTAGATACTTATCATAACCAAGTAGAGATGGCTTTTCAAAGTGAAGTAAGTATCATTTTATATTTTTGGCTTATTGGTTCCCAGATTCTTGTCAATATTTTCACTTAAAATAGTCTTGGTTTGCAATTAAATAATCTTAAAAGATTAGAAATATTTTATAGGGTGGTTTATTCTGGAGACTTAAGTCTTTAACTTTGATTACTATTTTTCTGTTATCTGAAGTATTGTAAATAAAATGGAGATAGAACTACTTCTTCCAGTTTGATTTTATTTCAGAGAAGAACCTGTTAGAGTAAATATTGGAGCGCTTTAGTTTCAGCCTAGTTAGCAATAAATGATGCTAGTGTTATCTTGAGTCACTTAACCTCCAGATGTCCCAGACAGTTTCTTAGTATATATGTTGGAAAGTTGATGCTGACATGCCTTGAGAGAAAGACTTTATCTTGTACTCATTCTTTTTTTTTTTTTTTTTTTCCCCTTTTCTGAGGCTGGGGTTAAGTGACTTGCACAGGGTCACACAACTAGGAAGTATTAAGTGTCTGAGACCAGATTTGAACTCAGGTCCTCCTGAATTCAGGGCTAGTGCTCTATCCACTGCGCCACCTAGCTGCCCCCGAAGGACTTTATCTTCACTAAAAGTTCCCTATAAGGATGGTTTGGTTAAAAAATAGTGGAGTTAAGAGGTAGATGAGTATTTTTTCACATTCCAGTATGTTTTAGTCTGTTCTCTAATCCTGCTCTTGAGTCCATTATGTAATTGAGGAAGTGATAGAGACTTTCTAATTCTTGCTTTCATGAACTGATTTTATAGCAGTATTCTAATTGTATGTAATTGAAAGCTAAGTTTCTTCCCGTTTCCTTTTTTTTTTTTTTTCTCCTGAGGCAATTGGGGTTAAGTGACTTGCCCAGGGTCACGCAACTAGGAAGTATTTAGTGTCAGAGACTGGATTTGAACTTAGTTCCTCCTGATTTCAGGGCCAGCACTCTATCTACTGCACCATTTAGCTACCCCCATTGAATGCTAAGTTACTTTAAAAGGTTGTTACTGATAATATATTCCTGGGAGCAAACATAAAACTCGAGGAAAAATCTTGAAGATTTAAAAAATAATTTGAAAATAGTTAACATTTGTAGTTCCAAATCTCACATAGTTTTTAGAGTCCACATCTAAGTTTTATTCTTGTGTGACAGAGTTTAAGCTTTTATAGATGACATTTTAATCATCAGGGTTTTTTTAAACAAAAGGGAAAAAACCTCATTATTACTGTTAGTATCCAAAGAAAAGCATGTACTGTTCTTATAAGAGGGTATCCATGTGGTATATAGACCATAAAATACTAGGCCTAGAGTCAGAAATATCTGTTCAAATTTGGCCTCAGACCCTTAATAGCTATGTGAACTTGGGCAGGTCACTCAGCCCTATTTTATCTCAATTTTCTCATCTGTCAAATGAGTTGGAGAAAGAAATAGCAAATCAATCTAGTATCTTTAAGAAGAAAATCAAATGGAATCACAAAAAATTTGACTGAAGCAAATGACCAAAAATACTCAATTCTATAAGTGCTTTACTCTAAAATTGGTATAAAACCTGACTTCCAGTTTTATTAACTTTATATTTTATTGCAGCTAAGCAGCTTACATAAATGTCTACTGGCTGTAAAACACTATGTACATTTTTATCCTTTTATCATTATTAGGTGCATTTTATCATTTGATCCTCTGTATGATACTGCGGGAGGTGTAGTGTCATTATGCTAGTGACTGAATTAAGCTTCAGATCCACGTTCTAGAGACAATAATGAATTTTCCATTTTAAATAGTATTTGGTAGTAAGGTAGGGATTTGCCAGTCCTTTTTCTCTCCTATTTTGGCACAATGATAAACACTGCAAAAACAAACTTACAGTATGACTTATTATATTATAAACTAAGAAATTGTGTAATTAAAAAAAAAAGTCAAACTTTGTTTTATAATTTTTGTTAGCCATTTAAATTTTATAACACCAAAGTGAGTTCATTCATTGAGGTTTTTTTTAATTAACTATAAATTGTGATTTCATATCTGAAATTCTTTTAAAATCTTTACTTTGAACTTTTTCATCTTCTTTTTCAGAGCCAATATAAAGCAGTAGATCAGATAATTAAAGCAGTAAGAAAAATTTGTTGTGCTTTAGATGGTGTAGAGACTGTAGCCATTACAGAATCTGTAAAGAAACTAAAAAGAGCAGTTAATCTTCCAAGGAGCAAAAGTGATGAGGTGAGTGTTTCCTGGCAATTTTTACATTTTATATTATACTTGTCTGGATGAAATACATACTTTCCTCCAAATGAGGATAGGCTATTTTTTACCAAGTAGAATTTTATTACTTTAAGTTTGCTATGATCTGAGTATGGATCCTCATCTTTTAAGAGGCCTGTTAATATGATCATCTTTTTCTTTCTTTCTTTTTTTTTTTCTCAAGGCAATTCCAATAGATTTATTTATTTTTTTATTTTTATTATTATTTTTTTTAATTCATTTTTCCAAATTATCCCCTCCCTCCCTCCACTCCCCCCGATGGCAGGTAATCCCATACATTTTACATGTGTTACAATATAATCTAGATACAACATAATGTGTGTAAATACCTTTTTCTTGTTGCACATTAATTATTAGCTTCCGAAGGTATAAGTAACCTGGGTAGATAGACAGTAGTGCTAACAATTTACATTCGCTTCCCAGTGTTCCTTCTCTGGGTATAGTTATTTCTGTCCCTCATTGATCAACTGGAAGTGAGTTGGATCTTCTTTATGTTGAAGATTTCCACTTCCATCAGAATACTTCCTCATACAGTATTGTTGTTGAAGTGTATAGTGATATGATCATCTTTTCTAAACAAAGATAGAGTTTTCATTTTTGAGAGCATAAAATAGTGCCTCCTTTGGGGTGGGTGGATAATAATAATGATCCTGATGTTTGAGGGGAACTTGTCAGTAGTGTGGAGGGGAAATATTTGAGGAGATTCCTGGAAGGAGTCTGATAGTGCTCAGGTACCCGTGAGGATTTCTAGGGAGTGAAACCAAGTAGTACACCTAATAGAGACACACAGGAGCAATGTTAACATTTCCCTGGGCTCCAGGAAATAGTAGAAAGGTACACTGTATTTAGCAAGAGAGTGAGGGGAGGTGGTTTTCATAATCTACTTTTACTTGCATACATTATGTAGATAGGTATTTTAGGTGGCACATGAATCAAACTTTAGCATGATTGACTCATTTATTTCTTTGTTGGAAACATATACTGAAAATATCATCAAAAACAAAAATTATTTCCTCAAAGACTTCATAGAAACATTAAATGGTTAAAAAAAAAAAAAAAGGAAGCAATTTTTAGCCAATTATAGGAAAGTGGCTTAAATGTATTTAAGAAAAATATTGAGCCAAAGGAAAACAAAGATAATTAAAGCTGGTGATTTTGAAAAATATAAAGAAATTTGAAAATACCTACATGAACTATTGCAAAGTGATTTAAAAAAATAGAACCAAAAGAAGACTATTCACTATGGCCATAAAAGAAGGAAGGTAAATGAAAATAGATGAAGAAGCCTGATAGAAATGTAAAAGGAAGTGTCTGTCTGTAGTGCTTGAAATCTAGTTTTGGCTTTACCATTGATTAAGCTATATTAATATGCCTTGGGCAAATTAGGAAACCTCTCAGTCCCAATTTCTTCATTTATTAATGTGAAAGTTAGAATAGATGGTATCTAAAGAAGTCTTTTAAGTTACACTTGATAAGGCTCTTAGTTTAAAAACAGTCAATCAGCAAATATTTAAATACCTGTGCACTTAACTACTAACTTGTATATACTTAATTATGTACAAGGCTTTAAGTAAGCACTGGAAATGCAAGTGCAAAAAAAGAAATAATTTCTACCGGCAAGGAACTTATATTCTACTAAGGAATACACAGCTGATATTTACAGATATTATTATATTTTATTGTTTTATCATTATGTTATTAATAATTAATGATATTATTAATATATTATTGTATATTATATTATCATATTCACAGATAATATTAGCTATACACAAAATGAATATTAATTTATTAGAGTGGGAGTAGCACTAAAATTGGGGGAATTGGGGAAAATCTCTTGAAGGAGGTAAGAATTGAGCTTGAAGCCTTACTGAGAAGACAGGGTTTTCAATAAGCAAAAGTGAGGAGGGAAAACATTCAAGGATGGGGAGACTGTTTTTGTCAAGGCACAATATCTGTACAGAGCAGAACAAGCAAGTGTACTTGCCTGACTAGAAGATGATAGAATTAGTGAGGGGAAAATAATGTTTAATTATTCTGCAAAGGCAGGCTATACTTAGTTTGTAAAGTAGTTTAAATGATAGAGGAATTTATTTTATCCTAGAAGTAATAGAGCTGTTGGAGCATTCTAGAAAGTCACTTGGGAAGTGTTTGTAGTAGTCCAAGCAAAAGGTGATGGGAACTAAAGTGATGATTAATGATGTGAGTGGAAAGTAAGGGATGGATATAATAGTTGTGCAGTTAGAGTTAAGAAGATTTGGCATCTGATTGGATCAGAGGGTGGTGCAGAAGAAAGAAGAGTCAAAGATGGATTTTTTGGTTGTGAATTTTTAATTTTATTTTTACTTAATATTTTATATATATATATTAGTATTTTTAGTAAAGATAGTTTCACCATTCATTTTTCTAAGAAAAATTTGTTAAGATTTGATTTTTTTCCTTACCTTCTTCCCCAAGACAGCAAGCAATTTGATATGTTATATATGTACAATCATTTTAAATGTATTAACTATCTCTTCCCCTCCCCCTCCCAGGCTGGGATTAAGTGACTTGCCCCGCCTCACACAGCTAGGAAGTGTTAAGTGTCTGAGATCACATTTGAACTCTGGTCCTCCTGACTTCAAGGCTGGTGCTATCCACTGCGCCACCTAGCTGCCCCTAAATGTATTTCCATATCAGTCTTTTTTTTTTTTTTCTTAATTGCTGTTCATTGGATAGACACTATTTTGACATAGATGGTATTAGATGGTATTACAGGTGAAAGAATTGATATAAACAAAGATAGAGATAGAACATTGTGGAATATTTTTGAAGAACCACTATTAGTCCAATTCGATACAATAGGATTAAAGAGGATAAAGAATAGAAAAAGTAGATTGAACTTTTTAAAATGGTATTTTATTTTTCCAAATGCATGCAAAGATTTTCTTTTTTTTAGATTTAAAAAATAGCTTCTTATTTAAACATACATGCAAAGATAGTCTTTAACATTCACCTTTGCAAAGTCCTGCATTCCAACATTTTTCTCTCTCCCCTCTTCCTACTCCCTCCTGTAGATAGCAACAATCCAATTTATATCAAACATGTGCATTTCTTCTATACATATTTCCATAATTATCTTGCTGCACAAGAAAAATCATCATAAAGGGAAAAAATGAGAAAGAAAACAAAAAGCAAGCTAACAACAAAAAAAAGGTGAAAATACTATGTTGTGATCTACATTCAGTATCCACGGTGCTTTCTGAATGCAAATGGCATTTGGGTATAGTTCAAATTGCTTTTATCATTATCTTTTCCTGTCATCTCAGCCAGTCTGAGAGGTGAAATGGTACCTCAGAGTGTCTTAATTTGCATTTCTCTGATCAATAGTGATTTAGAACATTTTTTCATATGACTAGAAATGGTTTTAATGGCAAAGATGGTTTTCATTTCTTCTTCTCCTTCTCCTTTTCCTCTTCCTCCTCCTCTTTCTCCTCCATCTGGCTGCCCCTAGGTTCCGAACTTCTTGAAAAACTAAGCAGATTTGCTTTGGGCCATCAGTATCTGGTTGTGTGTGTATGTATGTGTGTGTGTGTGTGTGTGTGTGTGTGTGTGTGTGTGTGTGTGTGTGTGTGTGTGTTTTGTCAAAGTAAAATACCAAGGAGGAATGACTTGTGTCAGGGAATAATGATACAAGCAGCATATCCTCTCCTCCTGTTGGATAGTGCTTCTGAGGCCTCAGAAAAAGTACATCTAATAACATTGAGGGCTGTCAGCAAATTAGTGTCATCACTATTCCATAGAACATAGTGTGATAGAGCATGAATAAAAGAGAAGCTCTGTTCAGTTACAGAGAAGGGTTTAGGTTATATAAAAGGGGTTAGTTTACAGTTTAATACAATTTTTCTTGAGGGAAAAGCTAGTGCATTAGCCTATTGGACAGGATTATTATGTAAGACAGCAGTAGAATTCACTTTTCTGATATTAAGGTAAAATGTTAAGTTTATGTATAGATTTTTGCATGCAAAGAAAATCCTCAGTTTCTTTAAGAAATTACATTTCTTTGCTATTCAAAGTACTATTGACATCTCTAATAATGCCATAACAGAATTTAAAATCTTGTATATACATGTGCTACAAGAGTATTGTCTTTTGAAGAGCCAGCAATGAACTAATTTTTAAGCTGTTTTGTTGCAATAGTGGAACAGATGATAATAGTTGGCATACTAATTTCTAATCACTTTAATATGAATAAAATAAAAATAATTAAGTTTGATATCTACAAGAAAAAATAAAAGTCGGATTAAAATGCTTAGTTTTTATCATATTTAAATATACAATCTCATTTTGTTCTTAAGCATTTCAGTTTTATCTTTAGCATATTATTTCCTTAATGCAGCTCAAAAATAATTACATTTCTTTCCTTTCGTTAGTTTTCCCTAAAAAGAAATAATCTCTTTGTTATAGACTCAATTATGTATATTTGAGAAACCATGTGGTTTGGTGAATTAGGTAGAATGGTTAGATAATCAACAATGCTTCCAGCAGGAAGAGTAGGCATGCTTTGACTTGAAATTAGGATATCCAAGTTTGATTACTTCATTAGATGCATCCTAATTATGTGACAATGTGAATCAACCTCTTACAGCTTCAGTTTCCTTATCTATAAAATGAGGGTTGTAATATTTATGATACTTATGTCACTTGAGTATGAGAAACATGTACCATAAACCTTAAAGTTCTATTATGTGATATTCAAATTAAAAAATTTTTCAGAAATAAAGTGGTTATTTGCTATAGTTGCTTCTTTTTCTTTTTCCTTTTCTTCCCTTTTTTAGGTGACTTCATTATCCAGAGGTGACATAATAAGCAAGAGTTCGAGTAGAGGTAAATTTACTTAAATTCTTTAATTAAATTTTGGTAAAATTTTCTTAATTGTTTCAGTAAATTGTATTACAAGTTTATTTTAACTTAGGTTCCCTGACTTCAGAAAATCCTGTTCAAATAAGCATGGACCAGTTAACTGCAGCCATCTATGATCTTCTCAGACTCCATGCAAACTCATGTGGTGGTTCTGTAGATTGTGGACAAAATCATAGGACCACTAAGGAAGCATGGACTACAACAGAACAACTACAATTTACAATATTTGCTGCACATGGAATTTCACCTAATTGGGTAGCAAAGTAAGTAAGCAAAGCAAAAGTAAGTATAGTCAAGTATATAAAGTAGATATACTTTGCTAAAAGCAAAGTATATCCAGCAAAGCTGCCTTTTTAGACTTAAAAAAAAAAAAAAAAGTACTTTAATAAATAATGCTCTAGTAAAAACTGCCTTAATAATCGGTTTCAAAACAGTGATATATTTGTTCAAGCTAAAGTACTCATATATAAAAAGCTGAGAAGACAGTCATGGAATGGACAAGGCAACTAAAACTGTTAAACCCAAGACCCTGAATAATGAATGCAAATTGTTCTGTCGAGTTCTTGGCATTAACTGGCACTAAGAAATTGATAATCTTGGCCATTTTCTTATCCAGAAACCATAAGATCTCTTCTTTTGAGACAATTTCATGGCAACATAGCAGGTAAAATTTTAGTAATTTAGTAGCTAACTCTTCACAAGTTTAGTTGCTAAATTTCAGCTGAATTACTATAAACTATAGGTAACTTGAGCCCAACTTTTGCTTATGTAAACTTAAGAAAGCAGGTGCTTTTGTGAAGAAAATGTGACATTTGACATGATGTCATCAAGAGTAAAATTTTAAATTCAATTTTCTTTTTCTAGTTATGAAAAATATTATTTAATTTGTTCCTTGACTCACAATGGGAAGGATCTTTTTAAACCTATTCAATCGAAGAAAGTTGGGACATATAAAAATTTCTTCTATCTTATTAAATGGGATGAACTGTAAGTAATATTTCCTAATTGAGTATCTTTTTTATCAGTCACATGTTTTATATTTCTGTGCACATTTTTTTTGAAGCTAAGGTTCTTTACCTTTTTGTTTCATGAACGTAGTTTGAAGCCTGTGTAGCCCTTCTGAGAATACTGTTTTTAAAGGAATAAAATAAAGCATGTAGAATTACAAAGAAAATTATTTAAATTGAAAGTTTTCAATGTTACAAAAATAAGTTTGTTACTCATATTAAGAACCCCCTTCTTAAAGTAATGCTATAACTTTTTCTTTGTTGCAAAGGGTTATTTCGAAGTAATTTTTTTTTAAAAGAAATCAAATTACTTTTCAATTAAAATTTGTTTAGGAACTTAAGTAAAGTTAGTTATTGGACTAAGTGACCTCTTAAATTTCATTTCAGATGTGATCCTCTAAAATTTATGTATTAAAATTACTGTTGAATGTTTACTAATACAATTTTTTATTTTACATATAAGTCTGAGAAATATCATTAAAACAAAAACAAAAAGTAAAAAAAAACCAAAAGCAAAATAATAGTACACTGCCTAAAGCGTAAAGGACAGAATAAAGACTTTTGATTACACAGAACTAGAAAAGAAAATCTCATGAACAACATTTATCTAGAATAATAAGAGAAAATATTGTGTAATGGAAGAATTCTTAAATCAAATATCTTTTATAAAAGTGATATTCAAGTAAAAGGAACTGATGTAAATATAAATGACTGAAACGCTATTCTCCAATAGAAAAATGGTCATAGGGTATGGACAGTTTTCAAAAAAAAATTGCATTGTAAATGATCTGTTGAAAATATATAGCAAAACTTATTTTAACTTAAGTTCCCTGACTTCAGAAGTAAATTTCCTTTTACAAAAAGTGGTGTTGTGGGGTTTCTTTTGTTTTATTTTTGCTTAGGTTGGACTTTTAGTTCTGTCTTTGGCTTCATTGAAGTAAATGTCCAGCAATAGCATCATTAGGTCAAAAGGTTTGGGTACTTTAATAATTTTCCTCACATAATTTTGAATTGCTTTTTTAGAACAACTGGATCAACTTATAGCTTAACTAACAGTATTCTTCTCATAATCTTTCCAGTGTTAACTATTTTTGTTTTTGTCAACTTTGTCAGTTTTAATGATATGAAGCAGAACCTCAAAAGTCTTAATTTGAGGTTCTTTTATTAATTATTTGGAACTAATTTAATAATTTTAAGGGGGTATTTTGTATATTATTGCAGGTAAAGTTAAATAACATATATATTATATAAAGGTGATGCAGAATTGAAGATAATTTTCAGAAATTTATATTTTTCACTATGGTAATTTCTATGAAGAGTTAAATGTATTCATTTGACTTCTACTTATTTCTATTAACTGACAATTTTCCCCCCCACAGAATCATTTTCCCAATTCAGATTTCCCAATTACCTTTGGAATCACTTCTTCACCTTACCCTTTTTGGAATTTTAAATCAAAACAGTGGAAGTTCTCCTGACTCTAATAAGCAGAGAAAGGGACCTGAGATTTTAGGCAAAGTTTCTTTTCCTCTTTTTGACTTTAAGCGGTAAGTGTTAATTGCGCTGTAATCATTTCTAATTTGGCTAATTTCCAAGGAACATCTTTGTATTCTTCTCAGCTGTGGGCTTTGTCAGTAGGATTTGTCATATTCTATGCATATATCAATCATTTATAATAATAACAATTATGGATACTACTATAACTTAAGGTTTATTTAATTTTATATATTATTTGATGGAGTTTTATATGGAACACAGATCATAATCCCTTTATCCCTTAAGTAGCTGGTCATCATGACATGCTGTAGCTAAAAAAATAATACTTGGTTAATAACCATTTGGTGACTTTAATTTTTGAGGAGAAAATGACAAATTTTCTTTGTTTTAACTTTCTATGATTGTAAATAGTGTGATCCTGAGGCTTTCTGAAGCCTTGGAGATAGATTGTTTATACTAAAACATTGGAAAGATTACTGACTATATTTGAAGGAGCTTTCTGATAACCAGGTCAGTCTCACGTGGGAGAAGCATTTTCTCAGTTACTCCTGGGCACAGTAGCATAGCATCAGGGTGCATTTCACAGTTGCCTCCCTTAGCCTCTGGGAAGCTATTAAAATAATTATAAACAGTCCTTTTTGCAGCATTAACATAAATCTTTACCAGCAAAAACATGGACTGAACAGGAGCCTTTACCTTTTCTGTCTTGTATTCCTCTGGCAGTCTGAGGGAATCTATAGGTTCTTCTCCAAATGTTTTTAAATATATAAAACAAAATTATTCTATTACAGAGTTAACTAAAGATTAGTGAAATAATTAATCTCCTGTCAGGTTAAGACTCTCCTTAGAAGCTCAAACAATTTAGATGACTGGTTGGGCCAAGTAAAAAGCTTCTTTAGAATAGGCAAATGTTTTGCCTGCCCTTTGGTACACTGCTTTAAGGGTACCTATTAGATTTCACAGTGTATGTGCCAGAATGCTCTTGGAATTTAAGATAGCTAAAGAGGAAGGAAGGAGGATATATATTTATATCTTTGAAAAATTTATATCAAGCTTGCCTTCTAGTAAAGTGTACAAGAAATTGTTAAATGGAAATTCAGCTAAATAATGCACTGTAGGTGTGATGGTAGCTTAGTATTATGTCAGTACATGAAATAAGTAGAACCAGAGGAACAATTTGTACAATAACAAGGTAAAGACAGACAACTTTGAATTATGTAGGAACTCTGATTAATATTATAATCATCCATGTTAGTGAAGGACTTAAGATAAATATACTGCCTACATCTTGACAGAGAAGTGATGGACTTGAGATGCATAATTTTTTTTTTTTTTTGTTAAGATGAATGTAGGAATGTTTTATTTGACTATGCATATTTGTTGCAAAGGTGTTTTTTTTTCTCCTTCAAAACAATTTTTAGATGTCCCCAATGTTTATTAATTTGAAAAAATTAAAAGGAAGGTAATTATTTTCATTTATTCATGCCTCAAAATTGGCATTTAACTAACTTGTTGTGTTATAAACATCTGGGAAGTTTCTAGGTTAGAAGAACTAAACATCTTGTTTTATGTAGAGGGTGGAGAAATGCCAACTACACTACTTAATGACTGAATCTTAGTATTTGTAAAGAAGATGCCACATGGCCACTTAGCATTTCTAATTCAATAATGAGTGGGTTCTAAAGATTAATGCTAATTAGAATGTAACCAAGATACAAAGCCATTTGTCTTTGAATGAATACATCAGACCACAAATGTGAAAGTGGAGTTTTAGAGAATTAACAGTCTACTCGAATTCAGTGAACCAAGTTCTTAAATATATGACCAAAAACATTTTTATACATTTTTCTTGTTTTGTTTATAGATTAAGCAGGATTTTTAGAAATGTCTTCAGTATTATACTATAAAATGCCCAAATCTTTTAAATAATATTGGAGGCATTAATTTCAGTAAGGTTTAGGATTATTTTATTAATCGAAATTATTGTGATATGTTTGACTCTTCAACTTAAAAAAAAAAAAGTGTTTGAACCAAATCAGTCTTCTCCATACATCTGTGAAATTTCTGGCCTTGTGTATATATAGTACTGCTATAGATATCTTTGCATAATATTATTTTGTTATGCTGCTGTTAAAAAAAAAAGAAACTTTAGAATGCTCTACTTAGCTTTCTTACTAATTAAAAAATACTCAAAGTATTTTTTTAATATTTTGAGTTATTTAGGTGGATTTATGATTTCATCAATTTGGGCACCGTTTAGCTAGGTGGTGCGGTCGATAGAGGGGCTGGCCCTGGAGTCCAGAAGACTCATCTTCATGAGGTCAAATCTTACCTCAAGCACTTTCTAGCTGTTAGACCTTCAGCAAGTCATTTAACCCTGTTTGCTTCAAGTTTCCTCATCTATAAAATGAGTGGAAAAAGAAATGACAAACCGGTCTGGTGCCTTTGCCAAGAAAACCCCGAAATGGAGTCACAGAGTCAGACGTAATTGAAAAACAACTGCACACCACTGCATCCATAGTGTGGCTATTCCCTCTCAGACTGCTCCTAATTCTGCGAGATTTGTGGTTTTCTCTTTCTATAGATCTTCCACTGAGGACTCTTGAAGGTCTTTATCTAACCCCCTGTCATCTGACAGGATCTCTTTCTTTCTACAGCCTGTGATGATAAGATGACCCTGCTCGTTAATGCTAGCTCTGTGCTCTGTGTGCTTTCTGTCCCTCTTCTTCAGCAGATGGACCTCACTATCCTCATTTTCTTATGAATATTCAGTCTATCTCTCTATTGATTCCTTCTGCTTACAAGCACACGTAAGCACACCTCCAAATCACCTAGCTTTAAAACAAAATGCTCACTGGATCCCACTATCTCTGCTAGCTATCTTTTTCCTTTGTTTTTCAGCTATAATCTTTGAGAAATCTATTTTCAGCTCTTACACTTCTCTTCTCACTCTTTTTAATGCTCAACCCTATTACTCAACTTTACCTGTGATCCTTTTTTATGAACAAAAATCTATTTTTCTTTCTCGTCTCATATCTCTATTGAGAAATAAAAATAAATATGCATAGTAAAGCAAATTCCTGCTTTGACTATGTTCAAAAATATGTCTTATGTTGCAGTCTTAGTCTGTTACCTCCATGTCAGTTGGCAGGTAACATACATTACTAATGACAGCCAAAGCTAATGGCCTTTTCTCCGTCTTCATGCTTCTTGATTATCCTGTAGCATTTTACACCATTAACAGCCATTTTCTCCTGTATATCCTTCCCTCTTTGGATTTTTGTGAAGTCGTTCTCACTTGGTTCTACTTGCCACCTGTAGGACTTCCTTTTCAGCCTACTTTTCTGTATCATGTTCCATATGATACCCACTAATTATGGTCCTCCCTCCTTCCTTCCTTTTTTCCTTCCTCTATCCCTCCCTCTCTCTCTGTCTCATTCCCTCCCATCAGTTTATTCAAGTCTTTCCAGGCTTTTCTGAAATCACCCTGATCATAATTTCTTACAGAACAATAAATGAATTCCATTCTTTCATGATCAAATTTTTAAGTGAATGTCTTATAGACATTTCAAACTTAATATATCTAAAGTAGAAATCATTATTTTCTCTTCCCATCCATTCAACTTCTCCTTTCTACCAAATCTCCCCATTAATATTGAAAATACCACTATTTTCCAATCTTCAGATTAATGAGGAAATAAATAGAATATCACATAGAATTATTTTTCTGTTTATGATAAGTTTTTGCCACCAGTGAAAAAGAATACTTATTTCCTGTTCTTTTCATACTTCTATTTGCTTAACTTTTAGGTTCTTAACTTGTGGAACTAAGCTTCTCTACCTTTGGACTTCATCCCCTACACAACCAGTACTTGGGATAACCCACAAAAAGGGGCATGTGATGGAAAGAATAGTGTTACAGGTAATTTTTTTTTTTTTTTAAACTCTAGTAGTAATGTGAAATAATACTGTTCATGGAGCCAAATCTCTTTACTATGTGAGCATTAAACTTGCATTAATTTCTAATAATTATTTATGGACTTAATCTTAATGCAAATAGCATGTTTATGTAAGTGCTGATTAATTTTTTGTCAGTTTTGATAAACATTTCTACAAAAAATGTGCTTAAAGTTTTCTCATGGGACTATACTTCCTAATGAGAAACACCAACAAAAACAGTCTTCATGTTTCATGAACAAAATATATTGAAAAACATGTAGCAAGAAAACTTTATTCAGTAGCTTTCTTCAGATTTCATTGTTGTGACTAGATCCCTAATGCACATATAATCTTTGATTCCTTAATCATTTATCCTACTGAACTGCTATGGCTGAAAATATTACCTGGGGGACAATCCCTTGGTGATCAGCCTTTCTGAATTTACCTAGGCCTGTACATAAACAACAGAAATACAGTATTCAAATTTTGTTTGTATGTTATTTTCTGCCAGAGCTTATACTCTTTGAACATAACCATCAAAAACATTGGGTTACTTTTGCCACAGTGAGGTAATGAATAAGGACCTCAGTTGAGCTCTTATTTGATTTTAGTCTTAGCTGCTAAAAAGAGTTGGTTTTTTTGAGTCACATAAGATTAAACTGATATACCATCAATTTGGAAAGAAATATATCATTTTTCTTTGTTCCTCAAGGTGTAATATTTCATGTTTTTAGAATTTTTCAGTGTGCCAATCAGCTTTGCTCATTGTTTTTCTTGTTATATGGAACAATTCCCTAGGAGTGGGGAGGGGAATGATACAAGGGAAAATTTAGGCATTGTGAAAACAAAAATAGAAATAATTTTTTAAAAATACAACTACAGTTTTATTTGCAGCTGAAAAACTAAAGGTTAGCTTTTGTTTAATTTGTTAAGGTTGATTTTCCTTCCCCAACATTTGATATCATTTATACAACACCTCAAGTTAATGGTAGCATTGCTCAGCAGCAGTGCTTAGAAACACTGGAAAAAGATACTAAAGGAAAACTTCTTGCCATTCTTTCCAGAGATTCTTCATTTGGGTAGGTTTCTTTTCATTTATTTTAAGCATTAATGTCTTGATACCTTATAAAATGTGTAACTCAGATGATGTAAAATCTTATTTGTATAAAATTTCTTTAGTTTTATGATGTTTATAGTGTGCTTGATAAACATGATTTTATATAACACTTTCTAATTTAAATATAATAAAATATTTTAAGATCTTTATAACCTTGCTTCTTTCATTCTCTTTCCTTTCCAGTCTGTCACATTGTTCTTTGAACAATCATCTAGTTCTGACCATGTCATTCTCTTACTCCCACTGGGGAGGAGTAGCCTGTCAAATGCTAAATAAAAGTATAAAGTTCTGATCCTTTTTTTCATGACCTTCCTTATCTGCCTCCCATCATTCTTTTCCCCCTTCTTAGGCTCCACATTCCATCAAAACTTGACTAATTTATGTCTCCTTGTTCCTCTCCAGCAATTATCAGTCAATCAGCAAATATTTGTGATGCACCTATAATGTGCCAGGTACAGTGCTAGTAGTTGAAAATACAGTGCAAAGAATAAAACATAATTTGATTCTAGAGATTCTCCTGCTTGATGGGGAAAACAACAAATGTAAAAAAAAAACTCTACTAAATAGTAAATGAACAAATAAAATATATACAGAAGAGTTCAGTACAGGTTATTGTAACAAAAATAGTCTGAGAATCTAATGATTCGGTATTGCTATCAATTATACAATCAGGATAAAAAGATAGGGATGGCCTTACAGGCATTATTGTATATACAGAAATCAGCAAGTCCTGACTATTAGTTTTTAGCTACATGAAATAGGTTTTGGTTATATAAGCAGGAAAGATAATGAACTCAGTTTTAGATATGTTGTATTTGATATCTCTAGGAGATAGTTGGTGATAAAAGACTGGAGAAGAGAAGTTAGAACTGGATAATTAGGTCTAAGAGAATCATCTGAGAGATAGTTTACTTCATAGGAGCTGATATAATTACTTAGAGAAGAGAACTGAACACTGAGAAACACTCCCAGTTAGAGAGTGTGATAATGGATAATGAGCCAGCAAAGGAGAATGAGAAGATTTGTTTAGACAGGAAAATCAAGAGAATATAATGTCATAAAAACCCTGAGAGGAGAGGGTCAGATGTTACAAATAAGTTGACAAGGACAAAAATTCATTTATCCATTGAGATTGTTGGTAACTTCGGAGAAAGCAATTTCACATTAGTGATTGATGAAGTTGTAAGCCAGATTAAAAAGTACTGCTGCCTTCTTCAAAGTTACCTGATGTGTGATTTGCATTTGTCTTTTATAGATTTATATTTGTTGCCTCTCCCTTCCTCTTGTTAGAGAGTAAATTTCTTTAGGGCTGAAATTACTTTAATTTTGTCATCATATTCCCAGTACTTGACACAAAATAGGTGCTTATTGATTTATTTACTTTAACTTGGACATATTTATGAGCAGTAGCAAAAGCAGTGGTTATTGCTAACCAAATGAATGTGATAAGCAAAGAAAAACGTTTAGTTTACTGCATAGGGTTTCATAATTGATTTCAAGCACATTTTGTGATCCAATACTATACGTATTTATGGTATTGGTGCTCGCACATATGGTGCTAGAGCATGCAGAAACTTTAGAGGCCATCAGTTCTCTTTGTCTTGTTTTACAGAAAACTTTGGTTTCTAAAGATGAAGGAATCTACCTCATCTCATCTGCAGAATAATTTTCTTTTGTTTATTTGTTTTAGTTGTTATCTGATTCTTTGTGGCCCCATTTAGGGTTTTCTTAACAGACATGGGTATAATTTGCCATTCTTTTTCTTTATTTCATTTTTTAGATGAGGAAGCTGAGCAGACAGGGTTTAAGTGATTTCCTCAGGAGCACACAGCTAGTAAATGTCTTAAGGCCAGGTTTCAACTCAGGTGGTTCTTACTCTTGTCCCAGTGCTTTAATCTACCTAGCTTCCTAGGAGGTAATTAGTAGAGGCAACATTCAGAGTCAGTGCTTTCTCAACTTCAAGTCTAGTATTCTTCCTATAAAATACTATGATGACTTCTTTCTTTCTCAAGTGTAATTCTTTTTGTATTTGAATGTGACCAAAAGGTCATTTCTTCAAATTGTTTTCATAAGTAAGACTTTCCTTGAAACTTTGATATTGTCATTCCTTTTTATCATTGAAAATAGCTCATTTTTTTAATGTAGTATTTTAAGACTTATAGAGTGTTTTGTTTATTTTTAAATTTGTATTTTAAGACATATAGAGTGTTTTGTTTATTTTTAAAATTGATCCTGATGAGTTAGCATTTTTCAGTATTAATATCTTTTATTTTGGATATAAGAATACACCTACAGTCAAAGGCAGAGCTGAAACCCAGATCGTCCAATACCATCTCTAGTGCCTTTTCCACACAATACAGTTAGTATAGCATTTCAGTGATGAGGTGATTGCTTTGGAATTGTCTCTTTAGATTTTGCAATCTCGGAGATACATGTCATTATTATAACCCTGAGAATTTTATTTTATTATGTATAGACTTTCTAAAGAAGATAAAGCCTTTTTGTGGGAAAAGCGTTATTATTGCCTTAAACATCCAAGCTGCCTTCCAAAAATACTAGCAAGTGCTCCAAATTGGAAATGGGCAAATCTTTCTAAAACATACTCATTACTTCAGCAGTGGCCACCATTGTCTCCACTGAATGCCCTGGAACTGCTGGATTCAAAGTAAGTTCTCAACTATGAGATTACATTTAATTAATATTTTTATAAAATTTAAATGAGGTATTATATACTTTTATGTAAAAATATCTTTTATCTTAATTTAAACATATCTTTTTCTTGATATTTATTGATATTTAACTATCTTACCAACCCAGGTTTGGAAAGAATACTACATTGATTTAAAATTGTTGAATTAATAGTTTGGGTTTTTCTTTTTATTAAAGCAAAAACAAACAAAACCATGACTTTTTGAATAAAGTTTATAACCTCCTGTTGTTCAAGGTACTATAAGAATTTCTCAAAGGAAATTATATTAGAGAAGTATTTCTGTATTATGGAAAAATATTTGATAATTGGTACTTAAACTATTTCTGGGAATGCTAATACTTTCAGTAGAACAAATCTGTATGAGATAATAAAATTTCCTTCTGGAAAAGGAACACATATCTTTGTACAGATGAGATGCTACATGAGTACAAAATACGTTTATATAGATATATTTCTTCTAGCAGCAAATTGAAGGCTTAACTTTCTTTCATATTTTTCCAGATTTGCTGATCAGGAAGTGAGGGCTCTGGCTGTAAACTGGATTGAGTCAATTAGTGATGATGAGCTAACTGATTTCCTCCCACAGTTTGTACAAGTGAGTTTGATCATTTTTCTCATTTCATAATGGCATAATAGGTAGCATTTCTCAAGTCTCTAAAACTTGTTTTAAAGTGCATAATTCCTGTCACATGGTAGGAGTGTTATAAATGTTTCTTTTCTTCTTTCCTATAAGAGACATAATAGCATAATGGATGGAGAGCTAGTTTTGGAGCCAGAAAGATCTGAATTCAGGTCCTGCCTCTGATACTGTTCATGATTTTGAGCATGCTCCCTATCCTCAGTGCTCTAAGCAATTCTCCAAGATTACAACTTCCAGAGAAATGTTTGACCTGCATTGAGAGAGAGCAATTCTTATAAGAGAATGCCATGTACCAGTGGAATCATAGGTCCAGTCCTTGTCTCTGTTCTTCATGGCCAAATAAAAATGGTTTTTAATAGTTCTTTTCCTTTCCACACAGGCTTTAAAGTATGAAATTTACCTGGACAATTCATTAGTGAGATTTCTCTTGTCCCGGGCATTGGGAAATATTCGCATAGCACACTACTTATATTGGTATGAATTCAATTTCACAAACTATTTGATTCTTTAAAGTTACACTAATGGTACATTAGAAAATTTGCTTGCCAAATAGTATCTTTAGTTTTAATTTACTATAGATACAAAAGCTTTTATTGAAGAAATAGACAACAGAAGTGTTATTGTAGTTTTCCTTATTAAATTAAGAATGTATAGCATATTGTAACACTGAAGTATTTTTTTAAAATAATTTTTAATTTGAAATAGTTGGATAATGAGTTTATTAAAAGGTTAAATAATTCCAAACATGAAAAATGAAAAACACTGATTTCTTGAAAATTTCATTAAGTTCTCAAGATAATTTGATGTAATATTTGCTATAACAGGCTACTGAAAGATGCCCTGAATGATGCACATTTTGGTGTTCGATACGAGCATATCCTGGGAGCCTTCTTGTCAATTGGAGGAAAGGGGCTAAGGGAAGAACTCTTAAAGCAAACAAAACTTGTACAACTTTTAGGAGGTGTTGCGGAGAAAGTCCGACAGGCTAGTGGATCAGCTCGGCAGGTATGTATCTGTACATGTATTTGTGAAGATTGTGGCAGTATTGGTGCTTTCTGTGGCTGAAGGCCTGATTTTATTCCTGTGTGTTATATAGTCATATATTGTGGTAAGATAGAAGTCCAGACCTTTCACAAGATTAACTCAATTCTGTCTAATTCAGCAAGCATTTACTAAATGACTTTAGTATGCAAGGTGCCTATATTTTCTGAGGTGATATTGCATAGAGAATTAAATTAAATATATATATATAGATATATATATATAATTATTTTAAAGAAAAAAAGCACAATACCCTTTGATCCAGCAGTGTCTTACTGAGTTTGCATACCAAAGAAATCATAAAAGAGGAAAAAGGACCCACATGTGCAAAACTGTTTTTAGCAGCTCTTTTTGTGGTAGCAAGAAATTGGAAATTGAGTGTATGGCCATGAATTGGGAAATGGCTGAATAAGTAATAGCATATGATGTGATATTATTGTTCTATAAGAAATGATGAGCAAGGTGATTTCAGAAGAAAGTCTTTACATGAACTGATACGGAATGAAATTAGCATAATCAAGAGTACAGTAAGATAATGTGATGATCACCTATGATAGACTTAGCTCTTAGCAATGCAATGATCTAATACAATTCCAATAAACTTCTATTTGGAACTCAAAATCTTGTAAAAATGAATGTTAACTCTCTTTACATAACTGGAAAAATTAAATACTACTGAGATAGAAAAAAAAGAAAAAAGCATAAACAAAGGGGGGAGGGAAGAACTGAGAAAAGCCTCTCTGTGGCAGCTGTGTCATGGTACACAAAGCACTGGAGGCCAGGGTCAAGAAGACCTGAATTTAAATTTGATCCTAGATATTTGCCAATTGTTTGACTTTAGGCAAATCATTTAACTTCTCTTTAACTCAATTTTCTTATTTGTAAAGTGAGCATAATAGTAATTCCTCCCCAAGGTTATTGTGAGGATCAGATGAGATAATAAGAATTGTAAAGCACTTAGTATAGTTTCTAGCACATAGCAAGCAATATGTAACTATTAGCTATTCTTTTTGTTAATAATAACAGCAGCAGCAATAGTAGTAGTAGCAGCAGTAGTAGGACAAGATAGAACCTAGCTGTGCTAGAAAATTTTCTTAAGAGGTGAAGGTCAGAAACCTGGCAAAATTGGAGAATGGTTTTACCACTTTGGTTGCTTTGCCTGGAAATATTTGCATTGAATGGGAATAAAATGAAATAACATTTAAAAAATAATGAATCATATTTTTGAAAGATTTAAATGTCAGACTCAGGAGTTATAGAGGCAGTAAAAATTTGCTGAAGTTTTGTGAGTAGGAGATTTAATGCTCAAATAGGAATAATCACTGTAACATTAGTTTGACCCAGAGATTAGAAAATAGGGAGACTTCTTAGGAAGGTATTTGGTATCTAGGTGTGAGAGGTGATGAGAGCTTAAACATGGGTGCTCTACTTAAATAATTTTGAACAAAGATTCATATTATTCAATATCTGTAAGAAAAGAGTTTCTTCATCACACTTTAGCAACTCATTCCATTGCTGGACAACTTCTACTCTAATTCATCATATTCTTTTTGGTAGTTTCTATTCTTGATTTTTACATTAAAAAACATATTCACAAATATTGACATTGAGGATTTTGGAGCATGAATCTCCTCAACACATTTAGGCAAGTAATTATCTGGCTTTTCTCTGAAAACTTTTTGGTATAAAGAACTCAATTTTCCCTGAGATAGCCCTTCTTTTTAGAACTTAATCTTTTTTTTTTTTTTAATTTTATAATTATAAAATTTTTTTGAGCGTACAGTATATGCATGAGTAATTTTTTTTTTATTACATTATCCCTTGTATTCATTTTTCCAAATTTTCCCATCCCTCCCTCTACTCCCTCCCCTAGATGACAGGCAATCTCATACATATTAAATGTGTTACAGTAACCTAGATACAATATATGTGTGTAAATTCAATTTTCTTGTTGCACATTAAGAATTGGATTCCGAAGGTATAAGTAACCTGGGTAGAAAGACAATAGTGCTAACAGTTTACATTCAATTCCCAGTGTTCCTTCTCTGGTTGTAGCTGTTTCTGTCCATCATTGATCAACTGGAAGTGAGTTGGATCTTCTTTATGTTGAAGATATCCACTTCCATCAGAATATATCTTCATACAGTATTGTTGTTGAAGTGTATAGTGATCACTGGTTCTGCTCATTTACAGTTCATGTCTCTCCAAACCTCTCTGTATTCATCCTGCTGGTCATTTCTTACAGAGCAATAATATTCCATAACATTCATATACCATAATTTACCCAACCATTCTCCAACTGATGAACATCCATTCATTTTCCAGTTTCTGGCCACTACAAAAAGGGCTGCCACAAACATTTTGGCACATACAGGTCCCTTTCTCATCTTTAGTATTTTTTGGGGGATATAAGCCTAGTAGTAGCATTGTTGGATCAAAGGATATGCACAGTTTGATAACTTTTTGGGCATAATTCCAGATTGCTCTTCAGAATGGCTGGATTCTTTCACAACTCCACCAACAATGTATTAGTGTCCCAGTTTTTCCACATCCCCTCCAACATTCATCATCATTTGTTCCTGTCATCTTAGCCAATCTGACAGGTGTGTAGTGTATCTCAGAATTGTCTTAATTTGCATTTCTCTGATCAATAGTGATTTGGAACACTCTTTCATATGAGTGGATATAGTTTCAATTTCATCATCTGAAAATTGTCTGTTCATAGCCTTTGACCATTTATCAATTGGAGAATGGTTTGATTTCTTATAAATTGGGGTCAGTTCTCTATATATTTTGGAAATGAGGCCTTTATCAAAATCTTTAACTGTAAAAATATTTTCCAATTTGTTGCTTCCCTTCTAATCTTGTTTGCATTAGTTTTGTTTGTACAAAAGCTTTTTAATTTCATGTAATCAAAATCTTCTATTTTGTGATCAATAATGATCTCTAATTCTCCTTTGGTCATAAATTCCTTCCTCCTCCACAGATCTGAGAGGTAGACTATCCTCTGTTCCTCTAATCTATTTAGGATCTCATTATGCCTAAATCATGGACTCATCTTGATCTTATCTTTGTATGTGGTATTAACTGTGGGTCCATATCTAATTTCTGCCCAAATTTCCAGTTTTCCCAACAGTTTTTTTCAAATAATGAATTCTTATCCCAAATGTTGGTACCTTTGGGTTTGTCAAACACTAGATTGCTATACTTGTACCCTATTTTGTCCTGTGTACCTAATCTGTTCCACTGATCGACTAGTCTATTTCTTAGCCAGTACCAAATGGTTTTGGTGACTGCTGCTTTTATCAGGTAGAGCTAGTCCACCTTCATCTGACTTTTTTTTTTTTTTTTCATTAATTCCCTTGAAATTTTTGACCTTTTATTCTTCCATATGAATTTTGTTGTTATTTTTTCTAGGTTATTAAAATAGTTTCTTGGGAGCCTGATTGGTATAGCACTAAATAAATGGATTAGTTTGGGGAGTATTGTCATCTTTATTATATTCGCTCGGCCTATCCACGAGCACTGAATGTCTTTCCAATTATTTAAATCTGACTTAATTTTTGTGGCAAGTATTTTGTAATTTTGCTCATATAATTCCTGACTTTTCTTTCGTAGATGGATTCCCAAATATTTTATACTCTCGACATTTGTTTTGAATGGAATTTCTCTTTGTATCTCTTGCTGTTGCATTTTGTTAGTGATGTATAAAACTTCTGAGGATTTATGTGGATTTATTTTGTATCCAGCAACTTTGCTAAAGTTGTGAATTGTTTCTAATAACTTTTTATTAGAATCTCTGGGGTTCTCCAAGTAAACCATCATATCATCTGCAAAGAGTGACAGTTTGATTTCCTCATTACCTACTCTTATTCCTTTAATCTCTTTCTCGACTCTTATTGCCGAGGCTAGCATTTCTAATATAATATTGAATAGTAATGGTTCTAGTGGGCAACCTTGTTTCACTCCTGATCTTACTGGGAAAGGTTCCAGTTTATCTCCATTATTATGCTTACTGACGGTCTTAAATATATGATCCTGACTATTTTAAGGAATAGTCCATTTATTCCTATACTCTCAAGCGTTTTTAGTAGGAATGGATGTTGTATTTCATCAAATGCTTTTTTTGCATCTATTGAGATGATCATATGGTTTTTATTTTTTTAATATGGTTTTTATTAATTTGACTATTAATATGGTCAATTATACTAATAGTTTTCCTAATATTAAACCAGCCCTGCATTCCTGCTATAAATCCCACTTGGTCATAGTGTATTATCCTGGGGATGATTTTCTGAAGTCTTTTTGCTAATGTCTTATTTAAGATTTTAGCATCAATATTCATTAAGGAGATTGGTCTATAGTTTTCTTTCTCAGTTTTCAACCTACCTGGTTTAGGTATCAGTAACATGTCTGTGTCATAAAAGGAGTTTGGTAGGACTCCTTCATCCCCTATTTTTTCAAATAGTTTATATAATAGAACTTAATCTTAAAGAATTTCTTCTTTGTATTGAGATAAAAACTACTTCACTATAACTTCAAGCCACTGGTTTCAGTTCTAGCTGTTTCTAATGCCAAGAAAAATGAGAAGAACTTTTCTTATGTAAGAATCATTAAAATATTTCAAGACTGTAATCATATCTTCCCCCTCAAGTCTTCCTTTTCTAGGCTAACCTCCCTAGCTCCTTCAACTACTTCTCACATGGCTTAGATTTGAATCTTCTTAAGATCTTGACTTCAATTCTGTTTGTGTCCTTGAGAATTCCTTCTCCTGCACATACAAAGAATATATGTGTGAATATATATATGAAACAATCCTTATTTGTAAATAGCTTAGTCTGTAGTGGAAGACACAAAAAGAGCTAATCTGTCTGTGGAATAATTTCAAAGTTCATAAATAATATGCGTACATATGCTTAAAACAAGGTAGGTTACAAGAGAAGGCACTTTCATTTAGGAAGATCAGGAAAGGCTTTATGCAGGATATGATACTTGAACTATATCTTGAAATAACAGGAATTCTCTGAGGCTTAGGTGAGATGGGATTACATTCCAACTTTGAGGATAATTAGGGCAAAGTCATGAAGTCAAGAAATAGAGTGTCATGAGAGAGGAAACAAGGACAAATTGGCTAGATTACATACTACAGGAGCAGGGAGTAGTATTTAGAAAGGCTAGAATTTTTTTTTTTTTTTTTTTATGTGTATAGAACCGAATTTCTTGTTGCACAGGAAGAATTGGATTCAGAAGGTAAAAATAACAGTTTACACTCATTTCCCAGTGTTCCTTTTTTGGATGTAGCTGATTCTGTCCATCATTAATCAATTGGAATTGGATTAGCTCTTCTCTATGTTGAAGAAATCCACTTCCGTCCGTATACATCCTCGTACAGTATCATTGTTGAAGTGTATCATGATCTTCTGGTTCTGCTCGTTTCACTTAGCATCAGTTGATGTAAGTCTCTCCAAGCCTCTCTGTATTTCTCCTATTGGTAATTTCTTACAGAACAATAATATTCCATAACATTCATATACCATAATTTACCCAACCATTCTCCAATTGATGGACATCCATTCATCTTCCAGCTTCTAGCCACTATGAAAAGGGCTGCCACAAACATTTTGGCACATACAGGAAAGGCTAGAAAATTAAATTGCAACCAGGCTATATATAATTTTGATTTGAAACAAATTCATTTTGGATATGTTGAGTTTGAGAACTCTTTGGGAGGTTTGATTTGAAATACGTCTAGTTAGGGTTACATATATAGATTTGTGTGTCATTTGTATAGAGACAATAAATAAGCTAAAAGTGATGATTGTAAAGAGAAAGGAGAAGGCCTAGGCCTGAACCTTGGCCAGTATACACAGTTAAGAAGATATGGATAATGAAGCAACAAAGGTTATGGTAGAGTGATTGGGAGAATAAGATAATAAGACTTAAAACTAAAACTATAGAACCAGGAGGAAAAAAAAAAAAAAGTAGGTGCCATGTAGCTATCAATTGCAGAATGCATGTTTAAAATAAAAACTGGGATACATGAAATAATTCATGCAGTAAGAAATGATGTATATGAGGAATTCCAAGAAACAAAATAATATAAGAAATGAAGGGGTAACTAGGTGGCACAGTCGATAGAGCACAAGCTGTGAAGTCAGGAGGAGCTGAGTTCAAATCTGGTCTCAGACACTTAATACCTAACTGTGTGACCCAGAGCAAGTCACTTAACCCCAATTGCCTCAACAACAACAACAACAAAAAAGATGTAGAATGAAAGAAGCTGATCAAAAGAATAATATACACAATGTTTAATAGTAATATGAATGAAAATATTTCTAAGAATGAGACCAAACTGTGAGCACTTGAAAAAATAAGTGATGCCTGAAGTAGAGATAATGAAACCTGTATCTGTCATCTTAGTACACATGTGCAGGAGGCCAGAGGGCAGAATGTTATTTTGTCAAAAAGTGTCATTGTAGTGGGTGGTTTTATTTTTTCTTTTTTAAATGGATGGTAAAAATATGGAGGCTTGGAATAGTACCTTTTATTAGGATATGATAAAGACAAAAAGTATCATTGAAATGTATTTTTCAAAAAAAGAAAGAAAAAGGTGAAAAAATGGTCCAGTACTGAATATAATATTTGAAGTTTGAGTTGTCAAACACAGAACACATTGGAATTATTATATATTCTCTTTTTGAGAATATTGAAGATATATATTTCTGTATATGTAACCTGACTAAGATCACATTATTTTTTGGCTAATACTGTTGATTCTTTGAGTTTGCAGCTCATTGAAGCACTGAGTATGTGTCTTTTTCATTTTAATACGTTTCTTGCCAGATTTCACTCATCTTGAATTTGTACAATCGACTTTTTGAGCCTAGGTCCATGAGTTTATATTTATTTGTATTAAATTTCATTTTAATAAGTTTAATTTATTATTTAGCCTGTCAGGAGCTTTTTAGATCCTAATTCTGTCACCCAAAGTATTGACTATTTCTTCCCGCTTCATTTTACTCATTATAATCATTATTTTGATGTTTTCATTCAAGTTGACTTCAAATGATGAACAAAACAGGACTAAGAACAGATCCTCACTCTATTTCCATCTATGTTTGATGTCAGTCTAGTAGGGGTATAGATTTTAAACAAGTTTCAAATTTATCTGATTAGTTGTATATTACAACTTTCTATTTTGTCCACAAAAACATGAAAGACTTTCCTAACATTTATTACTATTATATCTATGGTATTTTCTTCATCTACTAGTAGAGTATCAAATAGGAAAATGAGATCAGTCTAGCGTAAGTTGTTCTTAGTAAATCATGCTAGTGTATAGTGATCATTATATATAGTTATCTCATATTTTTTGTAGGAGATTCATGAATTTTGGTAGGAATTGGAATCTTATGAAAGCAAGGAGAAATATTATTTTTTTTTCTCTTTCCTTTCTTCCTCACTCAAATTTCTTATTCATGCTTTATTCCCTCTATCCATTCTCTCACGTTCATGGATTTTCCTGTAGATATATACCTTTATGATTTTCTTTTTGACACACAAAATGCAAATTTACTACTGACTTTCAACTAATCTTTTCCCTCTTCACAAAGTATACCTTTTTTGTATCCCAGTTATGAATCTTTGCCTTATTAGGTTTGGGTGATAATCATGGATATATTTAATTTATTGCATTAATGTTTCAAATTAATTTTGTTTAGAATCTGTCCTTTGCACATTGGTGTATAGATAGATACATTTTCTGCTATTCTTTGAAGTTATTTTTTTCCAGTGCATTATTAGACTCTCCACAACTAGTCTTTCTATTTCATACTTGTACCTTTTGACAGAATCTCTGAGTCTTTTACTTCTCTACTACTCTAGCCCTAAAGCAAATGCATCTTTCTTAATTCTATTATATACTTTACAGTCTTGCTAAGAAGCTCTTCATTCATATTCCAGGAAATGTGATTCCATTCTCTTACATTATTTCTCTAGCTAATGCTTTATTTTCATATCTTTTTCTTCTCAAATTGTACCTTAAAGGGTATGTTTGGGTTTATGTATTTCTATTACATAATGGTCAAAAAAGGCAAACTGAGGCACAAAGTTCTGAGCACTCAGTTTATTACTAAAGGGCAAGTTTGCCAGTAATTGAGATCTCAGCTTCCTCAACAAAGGTAAGACCCTGAAGTGGAATAGCTACTCTTTTTATGGTTTTTAGGGAAGTGTAGAACAAAAACTAGGATTTAATAGGTAGAGAAAAAAATAATGATGGGTTAAAAGAGGTCAGTATCATAAAAATTAGTATGATTGATTTACAGAGTTGAAGTATGAGGAAACAGTATTTGGAAATTGGGAATGAGGGACTAGCAAAAACCCCCTTGTCCTTCCTGTGACTAAGAAATCTTTATTGTTTGAGTCCACCTGAAAAGTTAGATAGTGGACCAGACTTCTTTAGATAACAAACCAGACGTCCTTGAAGGATAATTTGGTAGTCTAAACACTAGATCACATTCCATCTGCATTCTTCAAGGGTAACAGATTTCCTTGACACAAGAATAGATTAGCGATTAAGATAACTGCATTCTACATTTTTATATTTCTATATTTTTAACTCATTACTGGACATCTGAATGTCTGAACTAGGGTCAAAGATAAAGAATCATGACTTGGGCAAATATAGGACAAAATTGATCAATTTCAGATGTTATTAATTAAAAAGTGATACACAGCAATTTCAAGTGTTATCAATTAAAAAGTGATATATAGCAGCAATCTGATCATTTCACACACACAATGTGTCTTTTTCCTAGGTTGTCCTTCAAAGGAGTATGGAACGTGTACAGTCCTTTTTCTTAAGAAATAAATGTCGTCTCCCTCTCAATCCAAGTCTTGTGGCAAAAGAACTGAATATTAAGGTACGAAATAATATACATTTATATTGACATAATATTTTCAAACAGTCAGTACAAAGAAGGTAGTAGACAGGTAGAAGTATGATGATGTAGCTGGAGTTACATGGATAATTTAAATCCAGATATTGGAAAATTCTTGTACATATTTTGTCATATCTGTTTGTTAATGAATGACCATAAAGACCTTCCTGAAATTCGGCAGACCATTTAATATCAACTGCAAATTTTATATATTTTGAAAAAGACCTAATAATAATAAATAACAATGAGAATTTCCTATCAAGTAATCCACAAGGATAAAAAAAAAAATTCCACAATGATGATTCCACTAGGGTGTGTTTCTAAGATGTATAGGGTCTGAGAACTTTTGCTTTTTATATGTGAAATGAATCATTTTCTACTCATTGTGAAAATATTTAATTTCTTAGATCAGGATTTAGAACCTCTGTTTCTTGTTGATGCTTTTTCTTTTTTTTTCCTGAGACTGGGTTAAGTGACTTGCCCAGTGTCACACAGCTAGGAAGTGTTAAGTGTCTGAGATCAAATTTGAACTCGAGTCCTCCTGGATTCAGGGCTGGTGCTCTATCCACTGCACCACCTAGCTGCCCCTCTTGTTGTTGCTTTAAACATTGTGTGTAACTTGGAAATCCAAGAGGTCAAGGAAGACAAATGTCTTCCTCATACTTATGTGAACATTATAATATTATTATATTGATTTATGTTTCTGCAGTGTAATTTATGAAAATCCTAAAAATCATAGCTTATTCATAAAATCTCAAAGTTGGAGGAGATCTTAAGTGTCTATTATTTCAATACTTTACTAAATGAGAATTTCTTCCACCAAATAATGAAACAAGTGGTAGCTTAGTCTATTCTAGTGCTTACCACAGTGTCTACATGCTAAGTACTTAATAAATGTTTATGATTGATTGATTGATAGCAGTGTTTGTAGAAAGACCTCTAGTGAACAAAGTCCATTACTATCCATGGTAATTAATTCTACTTTTAGATGACTATAATTGTTAGTTTTTGTTTAATCAAGCCCAAATGTACCTGTTTGAATCTTATAATTGTTGCTTTAGAGTTTATAAGGTACATGTACCGTTTTGATTTGACAAGATAACTATACAATGTTGAAATCTAGTAACGAGTGTCTGAATTGTATAAACATTTTTTCATGAAAAATATTATTATATTGAGGATTTTTTAAAGCTGGCTTCATGGATTTATATTAGCTTTTTTTAATTTTTAAAAATTTTGAATTCTTAAAAAATTGTCAGAAATCTCCTAGTTACATAGTAAGATAACTGACTTAATGGGGGGGGGAGTTTCATGGTAAAAGCTCTGCCTTGTCTTCATTCTTTTTAATGAGCAAATACTGCTGCTAATTATTCTCACTGGTTCCATGACTTAAAGGCATAAATAAAGGGAACATGCCTAATATGATATTATACCCATTCCTGCATTAAATTTTCCATATATAATACATGTTATATTTGCAGACATGTTCCTTCTTCAGTTCTAATGCAGTTCCTCTGAAAGTCACAATGGTAAATGCCGATCCTTTAGGGGAGGAAATCAATGTCATGTTTAAGGTAAGGTTTTCTTCTTTCTAGTAGAAGAAAAATGAGTAAATGAATGTGTTATTTTCATTAGCCTTATTTATACTTTCTTTCTCCTTATTTTTTTGCTTATATTGAAGAGCAAAATTACTTTGTGTGGCAGTGTCTTTGGAATCCACCCATTCTGTAAGCTGTCTATGTATATTATATCTTCATTTTTCTTTTACTCAGGCTTCTATTCATTCTAGTCATACAAAAGAAAAAGAAATGAGACCTTCCCAGAGCTGGCTAACCTTAAGAGAATATTCTAGCTACAGCACTATTATAATGATAGAGAAACAAGGCCTAAGCCATAGACCATGGCTGAGAGTGTTTATGGAAAGTACTTATTATTTACCTGGAATGTATTAGGCTAAAATAGAATCAGCAGTGTCCTAAAGGGTGATTTTATTTAAAAACTTTTGAATTAGAAATAAAATAGAAACTATATCTATTTAAAATAGAAAAATTTTAAATAGAAATTATATCTATATTTTGGAATAACTAAATCTAGGACACCTCTCCTTTGGAAAGCATTTCATATTAGAGAATATAAAATAACTTTGATTTTGAAATTACATGTCCCAAAGTTTTTTGTGCATAGTGTGGGACAAAGCTCCACATAACCAGAAACATCTTCAGAAAGGACAATGGAAGCCACAGTGATGCCTCTGCTAAACTGTTTACAGATTTGAGAGAGGGTCATGAGTTAGCTTGGATAGTCTTCACATTGTCTAGTAAAGAACAAAAGCATAGAAGGAATAAGCCTTAGTTGTTGTCTGTAGAAAAGGAAGGCCGTTTCTTTCTTATATACACATATATTGTCATTGAACCCAAAGTGTCCATTCTGGTAAAAGTACTAATGAAAGAGAGAAAAAGATAAGAGAGAAGATAAAAACAATAGCAACTAACTAGAGAAGGAAGAAGACAAAGTTTGGGCTAGTAAAAGAGAAAAAAATCATTTGTAGGATATATAATATGATGATATTTGTGACTTAATTTTGCATTAAAGAGAGATTTAGGTAGTAACATTAACAAAAGAAAATTCTAAATGATGGAATATATGTTTTTTTAGCCTGTTCTTTCTCCAAACACATTTCCTTTCAACTTCAGCTGATAATTTTTTTTATTAATTTTATAATTATAAAAAATTTTTTGACAGTATATATGCAAGAGTAATTTTTTTTAATAACATTATCCCTTGTATTCATTTTTCCAAATTTTCCCCTTCCTCCCTCTACTCCCTCCCATAGATGACAGGCAATCCCATACATTTTACATGTGTTACAGTATAACCTAGGTACAATATATGTGTGTAAATCCAATTTTCTTGTTGCACATTAAGTATTGGATTCCGAAGGTATAAGTAACCTGAGTAGATAGACAGTAGTGCTAACAGTTTACATTCAATTCCCAGTGTTCCTTCTCTGGGTGTAGTTGTTTCTGCCCATCATTGATCAACTGGAAGTGAGTTAGATCTTCATGTTGAAGATTTCCACTTCCATCAGAATACATCCTCATACAGTATTGTTGTTGAAGTGTATAGTGATCTTCTGGTTCTGCTCATTTCACTCAGCATCAGTTGATGGAAGTCTCTCCAAGCCTCTCTGAATTCATCCTGCTGGTCATTTCTTACAGAGCAATAACATTCCATAACCTTCATATACCATAATTTACCCAACCATTCTCCAACTGATGGACATCCATTCAACTTCCAGTTTCTAGCTACAACAAAAAGAGCTGCCACAAACATTTTGGCACATACAGGTGCCTTTCCCTTCTTTAGTATTTCTTTGGGATATAAGCCCAGTAGTAGCACTGCTGGATCAAAGGGTATGCACAGTTTGATAACTTAATTCCCATTTGCTCTCCAGAATGGCTGGATTCTTTCACAACTCCACCAACAATGTATTAGTGTCCCAGTTTTCCCACATCCCCTCCAACATTCATCATTATTTGTTCCTGTCATCTTGGCCAATCTGGCAGGTGTGTAGTGGTATTTGTACTTTGAAAGTTATAAAAATATACAACTTAGTAAAAATCAATTGACCTAGCTTTTAGCTATGTTAACCCACTGGGAAGAGAAAGCAAATCAAAATTCACACACTCTCTCTGTTACTTTCTTCCTTTTCTTCCTCCTCCTCCCTTCCTTCATAAAGACACATATACACAAAAGTACAAAGTTGAAACATAGTTGCTACATAGTATGCAAATATAGCTATATACATTTTTAAGGCACTCAGGAGTTAATTGCCAAGATATCTAAAAGAAAAAGAATATTTCAGAAATGTAGAAATAATTAAGAAATAGCTTTTTTTTTTTTTTTTTTTTTTTGGAGGGCATTGCAACAGGAAATGCAACTGATAATTCAGTAGTAAATCCCAATATACTTTATCTTAAATCTTATGAAAATTTGTGAATACCTGGAGGATATCCTATATAGAAATCCTCAAAGGAAATCATCAGACTTTTCAGACTATCTTTGGAAGACTGCTTCCTTATGGTCACATTACTGACAGTTTGTATATGTCATCAAAATACTTTATTGTTTGAATACTTTTTTCAAAGTTTTTCTTATAAGTATTATTAAAATTATGTAAGATTCAAAGGAAAAAAAAGGCAAGATAGTGAAATAGCAAGACATAGATCTGAGCTTCCATTCCCCTCAGGGAAACTCCTTCACATAGATCCAGAAAATGCATCCAAGACTAAACTCTGGTGGGGAAATAGAAGGAAAAATCACAGTGACTCATTTTTCCATTGCAAGTTGGCATAAAGAAACAGGGAATTTTACAGACAGTGGTAAATTTGGCTAGAAGTGTGGGGCTTTGTGAAGCATTCCATCATTCAGGTAGAGGCTTTGTGCCCAGACATTATGCAGTCTCAGACCCATAATGTGGCAGAGTATGGGAACAGGTTCCAAGTGACAGCTTTGTCACCAACTACACAGTTCCAGGTCACTGATCCAGGAAGGACTGAGGAAAGAACCTGTAACCAAGAGCGGCATGTCAGGGTAAGGAATAGTTGCTGGCTTTAGCCTGTGTGCTTTAAAAAAAAAAAAAAAAAAAAAAGTATAGCAGAAGCAAGTATAGAAACATTTAATAGTTGTGTGGTTTATACCCTAGATAAAGAATAGGGATTCAGTGCCAACATCTAGCCACATGTGAAGACAGAAATCTGAGACCAAAGGGAAGCCTACAGTTCGATCAGCTTGAAACAGTGGCATTTTCTAGATGGTTGATAGGGACTGAGTATAGTGGCATTTACTGTTGTTCAGATCCAAACCCAGATCAGGAATTTGTAGAATTCAGACCACAGAGGAAGCAGTAGGATTTTTGGCCTAATTTAGACCACTTTGGGAATACTGAAGAACTGGTCTGAGATCCTGGAATAATGCAAAACCTAAAGGGGGAAAAAAAGGATCTAAATGTAAAGAGCTAGTGTGGTATCAGGGAAGCTCAAGAGAAAAACCCAGAATGATTCTAAAACAGCATTTTTCTTTTTTTATTAAAGCTTTTTATTTATAAAGCATATGCATGGGCAATTTTTTAACATTGATCCTTGTAAAAACTGTTTTGTTCTTGCTGCATAAGAAAATTCTTAAGGAAGAAAAAAACTGCGAAAAAACAAAATCCAAGCAAACAACAGAGAGAGTGAGAATGCTATGTTGTGGTTCACATTCAGTTCTCATTGTCTTCTCTCTTGAGTGTAGATGGCTCTCTTTATCTCTGAGCAAGGTTTAAATTATTTCATTGTTGAAAAGAGCCATATCCCTCAGAATTGATCATTGTATAATCTTTTGCCATGTACAATGATCTCCTGATTCTGCTCATTTCACTCAGCATCAGTTCATGTGAGTCTCTCCAGGCCTTTCTGAAATCATCCTGCTGGTCATTTCTTACAGAATCATAGTATTCCATAATATTCATATACCACAGCTTATTCAGCCATTCTCCAGTTGATGGGCATCCACTCATTTTCTGGTTTCTTGCCACTACAAAGAGGGCTGCCATAAACATTTTTGCACATGTGAGTTCCTTTCCCTCCTTTAAGATCTCTTTGGGATATAATCCCAATAGAAACATTTCTGGGTCAAAGGGTATGCACAGTTTGATAACATTTTGAACACAGTTCCAAATTGTTCTCCAGAATGGTTGGATCTAATCACAGTTGCACCAACAATGTATCAGTGACCCAATAAAACAGCATTTTTCAAGAAAAATGCTGCAAGCAGCCAAAAAGGAAATAATTCAGGTACTAAGAAACTACCATATGCAAACTCACATATGCAAAAGCAGTAGCCCCTCAAAAGGAGTAGAGAGTATGAAATATGATATTCAAGAAGGCAAAGGATCTGGGCTCACAACCAAGGAAAACTCATCTGCAAAACTCAGTATAATGCCATAGGGAGAAAAAATGGGTTTTTAATGAAGTAGAAGACTTGAAAGCTTACCTGATAAAAAGACCAGAGATGCAGAAGCAATTTGAAATTCAAATAATTAAGAGCAACGTGAAAAGATAAATTGTAATGAAGGTAAAGTATGAAGCAAGAGTAAACTTCTTACAATCAAATATTTATCTACTTTGAACTCATATTATCATCTGGGGATCATAAAAGGGAATCTAATCAGAAAAGGCCTGAGAGTGCTTCTGTTCTGCCTTGATGATCTCAAGAGTGGAAATGGGAAAAGAGGTACTTTTTTGGAGGAGGAAATGGTAGGAAGTGGGGGAAAGTCGTTTATTCTCAACTTTCAGTCATTTTAACTGGTCAAAGGAAGAAAATATACATACAAAAATTTGAATATAAAGATGCATATCATTCAATAGGAAAAGGAGGATTTATATAAGATGCTAGCATTTTCACACTTTCTGTGGTTTGCTTGTATTTTGTTTTCCTTCACGGTTTTTTTTCTTTCTAGATCAGATTTTTTTGTGCCACAAGATAACTATAAATATGTATACATATATTGGATTTAACATATATTTTAACATATTTAACATGTATTGGATTATCTGCCATCTAAGAGAGGGGATGGGAAAGAGGAGGGAAAAATTTGGAACAAAAAGTTTTGCAAGAGTCATTGTTGAAAAATTACCCATGGAAAAAATTTTTACAGTTAAAGGTTCTGATAAAGGCCTCATCTCCAAAATATACAGAGAATTGACTTTAATTTATAAGAAATCAAGCCATTCTCCAATTGATAAATGGTCAAAGGATATGAACAGACAATTTTCAGATGATGAAATTAAAACTATTTCCACTCATATGAAAGAGTGTTCCAAATCACTATTGATCAGAGAAATGCAAATTAAGACAACTCTGAGATACCACTACACACCTGTCAGATTGGCTAAGATGACAGGAACAAATAATGATGAATGTTGGAGGGGCTGTGGGAAAACTGGGACACTGATGCATTGTTGGTGGAGTTGTGAAAGAATCCAACCATTCTGGAGAGCAATCTGGAATTATGCCCAAAAAGTTATCAAAATGTGCATACCCTTTGACCCAGCCATACTACTACTGGGCTTATACCCCAAGGAACTACTAAAGAAGGGAAAGGGTCCTGTATGTGCCAAAAATGTTTGTGGCAGCCCTTTTCATAGTGGCTAGAAGCTGGAAGATGAATGGATGTCCATCAATTGGAGAATGGTTGGGTAAATTATGGTATATAAAGGTTATGGAATATTATTGCTCTGTAAGAAATGACCAGCAGGAGGAATACAGAGAGGCTTGGAGAGACTTACATCAACTGATGCTGAGTGAAACGAGCAGAACCAGAAGATCATTATACACTTCAACAATGATACTGTACGAGGATGTATGCTGATGGAAGTGGATTTCTTCAACATAGAGAAGAGCTAATCCAATTCCAATTGATTAATGATGGACAGAACCAGCTACATCCAGAAAAGGAACACTGGGAAATGAGTGTAAACTGTTATTTTTACCTTCTGAATCCAATTCTTCCTGTGCAACAAAAAATTCGGTTCTACACACATATATTGTATCTAGAATATACTGTAATATATTTAACATATATAAGACTGCTTGCCATCTGGGGGAGGGGGTTGGGGGAGGAAGGGAAAAAATCTGAATAGAAGTAAGTGCAAGGGATAATGTTGTAAAAAATTACCCATGCATATGTGCTGTCAAAAAAATGTTATAATTATAAAATAAAATAAACATTAAAAAAAGAAAAAAGAAAAAGAAAAAAAAAGAAAAATTACCCATGCATATGTTTTGTAAATAAAAAAATTTTAAAAAGAGAGAGGCTAGATTAAAGGAAGGATTAATTTTAAACAGTACAAACTCTTAAGAATATACAAAAAAAATTGTTAGCTCTTTTTGGGTGGGAATGAGAATTGGACAGAGTGCCTATCGGTTTGGAAAATAGCTATACAAATTATGTATCTAAATGTCATGGTATTTTATTGAACTCTAAAATGTAATAAGGATGGTCTCAAAGAAACTTGGAAGACTTCTATGAACTGACACAGGGTAAAGTGAACAAATTCAGGAGAATAATTATTACAGTGACAACAGTATTCTAAATAAAGGCAAGCGACTTTGAAAAGAATTGGGAACTCAAGTATAATGACCAAACATGATTCCTGAGGATGAATGATGAAACATATCATCCTACACCTGATTTAATAGTGCAGAATGAGACATAGATTTTTTTTGGACATGACCAATTTGGAAATTTATTTGTTTGATTATACATAGTTATCTTGAGTTTTTTCTTTTGTTCTCAATGGGGACAAGGAGGAGACAGGAGAGGAAAAAAATGGAGATTTTTGCTGATTTTTTTAAAAATGATTTTTAAAACATAAATTTTTGTGGGTTGCAGGGAGAATTTCATTCACTAGTTTCACTGAGCATCATCATCAAGTCAAACACATGTGTATTTGTCTTCCACTTCATTTTTCTCATGTAAATTGTTAGATTGGTAATTTTTATGCAGTTGTTTATTTCATTAAGTAAGTTTTGCTATATTTTAGATATTTGTTCATACAATATTATCTATAACAGGAACATTTGAAGAGTCTTACCATCAATAGGGAATTCTTCTTTTATTTAGATTTTGTGCAAGAGACATTGCTTGATGTAGCAGGAAGAAAAAAATCATAGAAGGATATAACTTCATATCATCAAAACCATAATCTTGTAAGAGCTAAAATTAAAAACACCCAAAGCAGTAAAAAATTTCCATTGATTCCTGTGTAAAGTTCACAAAGTAATAAGAAATTCTTGAGGATATGGTCACGTATCAGAAATGAGAATAAGTGGATAGTCCTTAAAATGTCAAAATAAGAGTAAGACTTTCTTCATGAGTAGAACTTCCTTGGAGAAACTTAAGAACAACAGCTTCAGAACAAGGGAAGTCATAATAAAGGGGATTATAAATTTAGAACTAGAAGCAGTTTAGAAACCATCAAATTATGATTCTTAATCCAAACCCATTCAGGTGAAAATCTTGAATTTTAAAAAGGTCTTGTCTAAGGTCATATGGTAAGGTGATGAAGTATAATTTGAACCTAGGTCATTTTTTTTCTATTGCATGTTAAATATCCCCCAAAATACTTTATAGGAGACTTTTTTGTCATAAATTAGATATTAGAGCTAAATAAGATCTGAATAGGTCACCTAGTTCAACTCCCTCATTTAAAGATGAGGAAACAACATCAAAGGTTAATTTTTTTCAAAGGCCTAGTAATTTCAGTAATTTTAACCTAAAATCTTAATTGCTCAAAAGATATGTTATGAAGTAGTATATTCTTGGGTCAGGGATATACCTTACAAATGTATATGGAAATGATGCCTACTCCTTTAGTAAAAGCCAATTTCATTGGGTATAAAAAATAATGCTTGAACTATGATCATTACCCTTTACTTCTGTCTCATCCATATATGGAGCCATAGCTCCTTTCTCCCACATTATCCACTCAATTTCTTTTTTCATATAATCTCATTCACAGAATGTCATATCTTTTATACATGATATTTTTATATGATCCTATGGGTAGAAACACTGGTTTTCTTGACTTTAAAAAACAAGCACTTGAAATTTTTTAAAAAATGAATTCTGAAATTTTCAACAGTAATTGTCAACAAAAATGAAAAACAAAATAAAATTACAAGACAAGGGACAAATCCTCACTTCCAGATTTTAGGCTTTAATAGGAGAAGAACAAAACAATAATAAGCAACTTTTTAAGAGCAAAGAAAAATACTTGTTCTGTCTCTCCTGTCAGTCTTTCTCAAAATTCTGCCTACTCTGGGCCTCTTATTCTCTTTTTCCTTTGCCTGTACAAGTAGCTTCAAAGATGAAGGCTTTTGTGAGTTTTCAAGATGTTTTCACATGTAAAAATATTATCAACAGGAAACTACAGATTGAAAAAGTAAAGAATTATTTATCTTCATTATTTGTCAGAATGAGCAAATCTAGATTATGCTTCTTATATGCTGAGTTCTATAGAAAAATTAAAGAAATTTCTATTCTCTTTTTCTTGCTTTCTTTAATTGTCCTTGGAATAATTGTTAAAATCCTGAAGAAAAAGCTTGTTTTTAAAAGTTTCTAAATAAATTTCTCTTAGCTTTTAAAAGAATATAGTCTACTAAGACTTCTAAAAGAGTGGTCCTTTTATTTCTTTTCATTTTAAGGTTGGTGAAGATCTACGGCAAGATATGTTGGCTTTACAAATGATAAAAATTATGGATAAGATCTGGCTAAAGGAGGGACTGGATCTGAGAATGGTCATTTTCAAGTGTCTTTCAACAGGCAAAGATAGAGGTGAAATTATTAGTTTATATCTGGTATCCAATTTTCTCATTTCTGTGTGTTCACAGCAAGATCTCATTTAAGTGTATCTTATTTATTATTCTTCCATTCTTTATATTGGACTTCTTTTGGCCAAAGAAATAAAATAGGTATAATTTCTTTAATAAAAAAACTGTCTTGAGTAGGAACATGTTTAGCTCAATGAAATATAGTGAGTATATTATATTTTGAAGGTTTTGTGCTCAATAGCTTTTATATTTACAAGTTAATTTTTGACACTCAATCTGCACAAAAGACAGTTTTTATCAGTCTTTATACATCATCAGAGGCAAACTCCATTTTCTTTTTGTGGTCTAAAATTTTTCTAATTTTTTTTTCATACACAAAAAAATACCTCTTTTCTAGCTTTCAAAGAATTGATTCTAAAAGCTTAAGCACATTTTCCCTCCTCTAGCATCTTCACTTTTCTTTTTTTGTTAATTCTATTCTATCCTCAAACATGCATGTTTTCCTCTAGCTTCTAAGTTCTGCTTGATCCTACCACCATTTATAGCTAAATTACTTCTTTTTCTTTTAAATACCACATTTCTTGAATTGAATTATCTTTATCTACCAACATCACTTCCCATCAAAATATCACTACTTAATTATTTATACATTTTTTTTAAAAACCCAAGAACTCTATGTTCTCATAGCACCTACTACAGAAATTATACTCTCATAAATCCTCATTACCAAATCCAATTACATTTTCTATTCTCATCTTTCATCTTTTCTTGTTAATATTGAATATTGTTGACAGCCCTTCAGTTCTAGAAACTACCTAGTCTTGTCTTTTCTGATACCTCAGTGACTGGATGCTTTTCCTATCTTTCTGTTCATTTTTCTGGCTCTTATACTGTGGACTATTTTTTTTCTTATGTCTCCAGAATATGGAGATTTCTAAAGTTTCAGGTCTTCTTTACTTTGACAAGTCTCTTAATCTTTTAAACATGAACATTATCTATCTCATAGAATTATGTAAGCATCTAAATGAGGTTAACATATGATGGTTATAGCAGTAAGTATAACAATCATTTGAAATACCCATTACGTACTAGATTAAATTATAGTCTAGTTAAGATTTATTTCCTTCCTGTAATGAATTTAGTTTATAAACACAAATAGTTATAATGCATAACTACATTGTTGTTTTTGTTTGGTTGGGTCTGACTTTTCTTCAACCTGTGGAGCTTAGTGTACCAGTGCTTGGCTTGGAGTTTTCTTAGAAAAGATACTGACGTGATTTGTCATTTCCTTTTCCAGTGGATAAGTGTAAAAAGAATCTTAAGTGATTTGCCCAGGGTAACATGATTAGTAAATGTCTGAGGCTGAATTTGGACTCAGGACTTTCTGATTCCAAGCCTATTATTCTATCCACTAAGCCACTGGATGCCTCTAACACAGATTGCTATAATATATAACTTCATTAGCAAAACAAAATGTAAGTGTATGGGAAACATTGTGGCCAGTTTCTGTAGGGGAGGAAGATAAACCACCAAAAACTTTTTGGATGTGGTAGAATTTGTTTTGCATGTTAAAGAATGGGTAGAAATTCAAAATAAAAGAGAAGGGAGTGGGAGTAATAAGAAACATTTTCTGCAAAGGTATAGTATTTATTTGGGAGGGAGAGAGAAAATATTGTCCTGTTTGGTGATAGCCTAGAATGTATAGAATGTAGAAGTGTGAAACAAAGTAAAGTAGTATCATGTTGTGAAGAGCCTGAAACACCAGACCATAAGAACTTTATTTGGAAGATAAAAGGGAATCATTGTATTCTTTATTTTTTTTCAAGAGAAGCATTTCAAGCAGATGTATACATAAGAAACATTATTCTGGTAGGATAATGAAGGTTCAATTGGAGGTAGATGAAAGAACTGCTAATAGCTATTTAGAATAGTCTTGAAAACAGGAAATGTCTCCTGCATCCAGAAAAAGAACTAAGGAGATTAAATGTAAATCAAGACACTATGTTCACTTTTTTCGATATATATATATATATATATATTTTTTTTTTTTAATCTCTCCCATGGTTTTTCCCTTTTGCTCTAATCTTTCTCTCCCAACATGATTCATAAAGCAATATGTATTAAAAATAAATAAAATTACTACAATTAAAAAAGAATTCCTGAAGTGTAGATATGTGGATCTGTACAAGAGGTAGTGACCCTGAGATTAGTGAAAAGGGAATATATATGAGAGATGATGGTAACTCTAATTTTATCCTTTACCTCATATCTAAGTAAACCCTAAAATTATGAATACAGGACTCTGAAAAATAGTGTCAGACAGAAATAGTAAATTCAGAAGGAAGAGTAAGACTTTAGGAGGAAAGATGAGTTCAGTTTGAGACTTAATTAGAGCTGTCATTAGGAAAACAATTGAAAATGACCTAAATATTTCTAGAGGTAGGTAACCAGAGAGCTCAGAGGTACATGACATGCAGATTTGGTAGGCAACGGTATTTACCATAGAGTTATGTTGAGATTGACATGAGGAGGACTGAGGTAAAGCATAAGACCGAATAGAATGTAAATTGGAGGCTAGAAACTGTTTTGATTTTTTTCTTTGAATTCCCAGCATCTAGCACAATGCCTTGTGCATAGTAAGACACTTAATTTGATATCCTGTTACTTTACTGAATTTACACATTGTTTTAATTAATTCTTGATTGACTTTAGGATTTATTAGATAGACCACCAAATCAAATGCCTGAAACTATAGTTTTATTTCCTAAATTTTGTCTGTTTCTTACCACAATTTCCTTCCTTGTCTTACTGCTATAGTTAGCACTTCTAAAAGTATGTTAAATAGTAGGTATCATAATGAATATCTTTGTTGTTTTTTTTCCTGTTTTTTTTTTCCGGAAAGGCTTTTAAAACTTTTTTTTCCATAACATATAATGTTTTTTTTTTTTTTTTTTTTTAATTTTAGATAAGTATTGCTTAATATAGTAGGTATTTAATAAATGTTTTGTAAAATTGAACTGGGAAACATCACAGTTGGAAGTTGAAAAAAAGTTGAAAACCCAGCCAAATAAAGTAAAGTAGACATAAAGAAGTTAAATGAGGAATTCAAAGAGTATTTTGTGTTTGAAGTTAATTGAGTGGATTTTTATTAAGAGGGAATAGTTAATAGATCAAAAAGCATTTATTTCTATTCTCTAGGCACTGTACTGGATCTAGGAATAATAGGAAAAAACTTCTATTAGCATTCCTAATGCCAAAGGAAGTTAAATTCCATCAGGAAAGACATCTACATAAATACAAAATATATACAAACATTAATATTGGACATCTTAAGACAGGAACACCAATTTGGAAGCTATTACTATTGTCTGGGTGAAAGGTGGTGAAAGCTTATATGAGTATGGTAGCCATGTAAGTGGAAAGAAAGAATTGGTTATGGAGATAGATGACAAGGAGGAGGCAAATGACTAAAATCTGTCTCTTTGGAGAGAACAGTTTCACAAGCACTATAAGAAAGGACCTCTGATTTTGAAAAGTAGAGAACTAAGTGACTAGTGAATACAGAAATGGATAATGTAAAAAAACCCAAATTATTTTTTTTAAGAAGTCATAATTGAGTGAGGGAGAGTTGGGACTTCTAGTTTTAGAAGGGTCGGGGGCTGGGGACCTCAGCCTGAGTATATGTAAAAGTCTGATGGCAAAGAAGCAGTGATAATGGAGAGAGTTAAAATCTCCTCAGCAAGCATTTATTAAGCCCCAACTATGTCCAAGTCCCTGTGCAAGTGTTAGGGAAGAGTCCCTTACCTCAGGGAACTTAACTTTTTCTAGGAAATTGTTGTTGAGATATATCAGTAGTATCCCCCTTCGTAACTCTACTTGGGAGAAGTACTGGAGCAATTTGCTATTTCCTTCTCCAGCTCATTTTACAGATGAGGAAAGTGAGGTAAACAGAGTTAAATGACTTGCCCAAGGTCACATAGCTATTAAGTGTCTGAGGCCAGATTTGAACTCGGGAAGATGAATTTTCCTAAATCGGGCCCAGCACTCTATCCACTGTGCTACCAAGCTTCCCCCCACCAAAAGATATAATATTTAAAACATATATGACAAAATAATTTGAAGAAAATTAATACTATCAATATTAAGACTAGGAAAGACTTTTGGAGGAAGTGGAAGCTGAGCTTGCACCTCAAAGAAAGAATTCTAAGAGTGAGAAATGAGAAAATAGGATATTTCAAGCATGTACTAAGGCATAGCATTTAGGAAGACCAAGGTCAGAATACAGAATACAGATAATTTGGCTAGAACATAGAATGTTCTATAGAATAAGTCTAGACCCAGAGGGTACAGTTGTAAGTACCAGGCTATATTTCATTATAAGATATATAAAAGGGGGAAGCCAGGTGGCGCAGTGAATAGGGCACCGGCCCTGAAGTCAGGAGAACCCGAGTTCAAATGTGACCTCAGACACTTAACACTTCTTAGCTGTGTGACCTTTGGCAAGTCACTTAACTCCAATTGCCTCAGGGTGTGTGTGGGGAAGATATATATATATATAAAGAACCATAAGAGATTGTTGAGCCAGAGAATAATGTTTTCAGACTTGGCAGTTATGTGAAAAACTGGAAGCAGAAGTTATGGTAAGGGTCCAAACGAGAGATGATAAATACCCAGAGTAGGGTGATAGTACTGTGAGTGGAGAAAAGGATCTGGATGCAAAAGATTTTGTGGAGATAGAATCAATAAGATTCAGCAACCGATGAATTATAAGATATGAGAAGAGTAAAGAAAAGGCTAATACTGAAGTTGAGAACTCAAATGACTGGAAACTTAGTAGCAATAATATTAATAATGATAGCTGGAATAATAATAATTAACATTTATATAATGCTTCAAGTTTTACAAAGGGCTTTGCATAATAACTCTGGGAGATAGGTGCTATGAGTATCCCCATTTTACAGATGAGGAAACTGAGATTAAGAAAGTTAAGTGATTTAATCAAGGTCACACAGTGTCTGAAGTGGGAGTCAAGCTCAGGTCATCATAAAACCCTGTTCAGTTCTATATCCAGTTATATCAAGAGGCTAGATTTACAAAGATAGTTTTATTACTCTTGAATTTGTATAACTATTGAAAATGCATAAAAAAAGTAATGATAACTGGGCCAAGTTCTTTGAGCAGGCAAGAGGAAATAGGATTCAAAATGCTGGTGGAAGTATTAATTACAGTGAGTATGAATAAGAAGTGCAGGAAAAGGGTAATGATGTTGTGAAATTTTGAGGAACGAAATAGTAGGCTTTTAGGAGATGGGATAGTATTGGATTTGAATTGAACGTTTTAATATGAAAGACAGAAAACACAATTTAAAATGCATATCCATCCTTCCCCAAGGCACAAGAGCCATCAGTTTCCTTCATATTAAATAATTTTCACTGTTAATAGTGATATCATACCCAAATGTATAATGTTTTTCTAGTCTGTTATAATATTAGAAAGCATTGTTGAGGAAGTACCCACACTGTTAAAATGAATGAATGAAAAGCATTTATAAAGTACTTAATATATACCTAAACATGGAACTTATAGACAATATTGACAGCCTGACCTCAAGTTGCTTATATTATAAAATGTATAAGGGGAAAGTGATAAGGAAAGGATGTTATAGACTGGAAGGGTTGGTGAGCAAAGGTATAAGAGTCAAATGGGAGAGACAGAGAAGTGTGTGTGTATATGCAGCCCCAGGGCAGATAGCAACAAGGTAGACATACTAGACAGCTGTGGAAATAACCTACTATTCTGAAACAACTGAATTTGTCTTCACTAACTCACTAATCAGAATAGTTTTACCAGATGTTAAACATTGCAAACCTTAGTGGATTAAGTTCCAGAGTCTGGGTCTCTCTAAGTCTAGAGGGTTTTTAAAAAAAATGCCCGAGTTGTATATGTGGAAGCTTGAGTCTTTGAAGGTATTGAAGCAGTCTTCGGAAATAGAATAATATCTCAATGAAATGGTTATTTTAGGTAGTTATCACAGCAGGCCAACTGATTCACTATAATACCTTAAAAAGATTTTATAAACAGAAAAACAAAAAACTTAATTTTGATTGTGTTTATTTCTGTCATTATCTGTAAATAATATTTATAAGTAGCCAATATATATAACATGCTAGATAATATCATTTTTAGATATCTCCTCCTACTGGATACTCTATGTTCATTTCACTTCAAAGACACTAATTAATCTTCAGTTTTTCCTTAGCCTCTCTAACCACTCTTATCTTTTTGGCTTTACATTCTTTTTACAAACTCTTGTTTTTCAGGTTTGGATTTAGTACTATTTTCTTAATTCTCTGGTTTCTGTTACTTCCTCCATTCAGATAACTCCCAGGTCTGAGCTCCAGACCCATTGTCTCCAGTTATTTTCTGAACATTTCTACATGGACATCCTCACAGGTCCTCAAACTCAAACTTTTCCCCCAAATTGACTTATCCTCTATTTTCTCCTCACTTATCTGTGTCTTTCTGTGGCACTACTTTACTCTCTTTTCCAAATTTCTAACATTGAGTTTGTTGTCTTTTCTTCTTTCTGCTCTGCATTTCATATCCCATCAGTTTCCAAGGTCTGCTTATCTTTCTTTTAATGCCACTGCTAAAATAATCTTTCTCATTTATAGATCTAGTCTTGTCATTGCTTAAGTTCAATAGATTTGTTTCTTCCAGAGTAAAACTAAAACTTTTTTTCTTTCAAGGTCTTCTATATGATGCCTTTGCCTTTCTAGCCTTATGTTGTTTCTCTCCATGCATCCTCCAATTGTGCCAAACTTAAATATAATTGTGTACTTTCCTGCCTCCATGTCTTTGCTCCCTGTATCCCTCATTTTTAGAATTATCTTCTTCCCCCATTTTTCTTGTCAAATTCCAATCTGTCCTTTAAAAGCCAGCTTAGTTGCTATGAATCCTTTCCTAGTTCCTTTAATCTCTAATACCTTTTATTCTCAAACCTTTCTTAGGCATTATGTTTTAGAACTATTTAATGTGCTTATGTAATATTGTATATCTCAGTTATTTCTTTTATTTTCATTATTTTCTTCTAAACCATAGATCAAGAAGTGTCTTAGTTAAACTTTCTCCTTACAGTTTTCTGCATAAAGAGTAAATATGGATAAGGTAACCTGTTTAGATATATCAGCATTACTGATAACTTGTTATTATTAAATAAAGGTATGGTGGAACTTGTACCTGCTTCAGATACACTCAGGAAAATCCAAGTAGAATATGGAGTGACAGGATCCTTTAAAGATAAGCCACTTGCAGAATGGCTGAGAAAGTATAATCCTTCTGAAGAAGAATATGAAAAGGTAATGAACATTTATGTCGATTCTGAACATTTTACTAGAAATTAGTTATATCTATTTTTTAAATGTTTAATCACCAAACATGAATAAATAATTATCAGGGAAATATTATCATTGTCCTACTTTTTAATCCTTTATGCCAGTGGTCCTCAAACTTTTTAAATAGGGGGCCAGTTCACTGTCTCTTGTCAGACTGTTGGAGGGCCGGATTATAGTAAAAACAAAAACTCACACTGTCTCTGCCCCTTAGCCCATTTGCCATAACCCAGCAGGCCGCATCTGGCCTTTGGGCCATAGTTTGAGAACCCTTGCTTTATGCTATATGATTAATACAATAAAAAGTGTTGGGCTTGTCCTTCTAAATCCTTTTCCTGTCTAAATCTGTAATGTTTTGATTTTTATTAGTAAGTAACTTGAGTGATGTGAATATTAGATCTCCAACTTTTATTCCTTCAGATTTTGCTTATCTACCCATTTGATGGTGCTTTAAAAAAACTTCACTATATTGTTCTTTTGTTCAATTTCAGTAGCTATCCTTTTCCCTATCTCTAGTAATGTCAACCTATTTGTATCACAGGAGCACCACCTAGTGATGTCACTGGATAACTGCATGTCTTTCTAATCTTAAAAAAATAGTGAATTTTAAAAGACATTTTTACTTTCTCATATGGTTTCCATATTGTAATGGAAATCAGACACTATATTTCCTACTTGTGATTCCTTTGCGGCTTTCAATAAGTTGCTCATCACCATCAAATAGAATTAATATAAGATTTTATCTGTCAAAATAAGGGTAATTTGGCATATTAAATATACAATGACTTCTAAATTTGGACTGAAGATTCAGTGGCAAAAGGAAGAAACTAAAGATAATCAAAAGAATTGCATTCCTCTCCATCCTTATTTCCCCTTTTTGTAAAATGTAAACGTATTTGACTATTTGGGACAGATTGGACTGACATTTGGGTGGCTTTACGATGTTAAAAAAATTGCCTCATAATGACTACAAATGCCAGGTAAGTACTGTAATAAAGAATGTTGATCTCATTACTTTCATTGATTACTTTCATGGTTATATATTATAGGACATAATTGGAACTGATGTACAGTTTGACCTGACTTTTTCTGAATCAGAACATTCCTTTTTCCAGATGTGATAGAACTTCTTAATAATCCTTATTGCTAGGAACTTTAAAATTTCTATATTGCTTTCCTTTGGGAATACAGGGATACAGGGAAGCCAATCAGGTATCACACTAAGTCTAGTTCAATATGGTGAGCCCCCAGAAAGAAGAGGGCCATCAGACTGCCTAAAGGAAGGTGTCAAATTGGCCCAGGTTGGAAAAATGGAGCACATTAAATTGTCTATACAAGTTGATACATTGGAATTAAACTAATTGTCAAGCCATTAAATTTCTAACCTGAGTGAGATAGCAAGACTGTCTCTCCAAACACCCAAAATATACTTTTCAGCATTTTCATATCATGAAATTGACATGAAAATTGCCACAGCTCTTATACAGTCCTCTCAAAGAACAACAGAGTTATTACCTTGTTATACTACATAAGAAATTGCCAGTGGATAGAAGAACATCCCATGTCAGAAATCAGATATTTTCAAGGACTAGCAAGATCTCTTTGCTAATTAGTAGTAGGAAAGAATCGGCTTGACAAGGGTTTAATTACAAGTATGTTAAAAATAGTTATTAACTAACTTGCACATGATGTAGTGGCACCTTAAAGAATTTTTTTTTTAACATATGTGAATCTATTTTTCAAAGATGCTTCAGTAACAAAATCATTTTTTTCCCTAGGCTTCTGAGAATTTCATCTATTCATGTGCTGGATGCTGTGTAGCCACCTATGTATTAGGTATCTGTGATCGACACAATGACAATATAATGCTACGAAGTACAGGACATATGTTTCACATTGACTTTGGAAAGTTTTTGGGCCATGCACAAATGTTTGGTAGTTTTAAAAGGTTTGTTTAAATATGAGTTCTAGAATGAAAACATGTTCCTATTATTTAAAATTTGTTATTATTCTTAATGCTTTAGTGGTTCATTTTTAGCATGAATTATAAAAAGTTATAATTTCTTCTAAAAATCAGAATACATGACTGGTTTTATAGGATCCCATGTTTAACAATTTATTTTTAAACCTAGATGAATAAACTATTTTTCCTGATTGATAATTATTTTTTGAACTGCATCATACTATTTAATATTTTGTAAAAACAGAATCTAGTTTGTGTTTTTCAAATATATTTGAACTTGTGATTTTATATCTGTAGTTGTAGCTCCATAAATACTTATAACAAATTCAAAATAGGCCCTAGGATTATGATAATCTCTGTGGGATGACATTGTTGATTTATCAAAGTAAATAATAACTTATTTCAGTTAATTGTGCATTTAATATATAAATTTACTAATTTAGATAGCCAAAATTGAAATTGCTTGATGTTAAGCCTAATAGCAAGCTCCCTACCTTAGAGTTGTAGTTAATGGTTCAATATCACTTTGATAAATAATCATGTTTTAATAATATGATTTGAACATTTTTCTAAACGTGTCTTCTGCATCTTTTGCTATTTTACAAACAGGGATCGAGCACCTTTTGTGTTAACCTCTGATATGGCATATGTCATTAATGGGGGTGAAAAGCCTACCATTCGTTTCCAGTTGTTTGTGGACCTCTGTTGCCAGGCTTATAATTTGATAAGAAAGCAAACAAACCTCTTCCTTAACCTTCTTTCATTGGTAACTTTCTTTTTTAAATATAACATTTATGGTTGGTTATAAAATTTGAGAAAATGAGAAACAAGGCCAGGTTTGGTGGATAGGTTTTGAACTTGTGGTGGAAACACCCTCCACTAATGCTGATATCTTGAATGTGTAGGGCAACATCTTCCACCAATGTCTGTTAGCCATAGTCTTAGAGAATTGCCTGGGACATTAAAATTAGGTGATTTGCCCATGGTCATACAACTTGTCTATATCATAGACAGGTATTAAACTAAGATCTTCTGATTCCAGTGTCAGTCCATTGCTAAATACATTGGGGGTTAACCAAAAGTGGTATGATAGAGTAAAAAGAACTGAATTAGGAGCAGGGAGAATTGGATTTCTTCTGCTTCTTACCTTGATCAAGTTGCTTAATCTCTTGATCTTTGTTCCTTTGTTTGTAAAATGGGATTGGACTAAGTGATATCTAATCTCATTTTATAACAAAATTTAAAGACAGTCCTTATGGAACTGTAATCCATTTATGTTGTTTATTCCAAACTGGCAGTTCAGATGTAGGTGTATTTTTTTTTCTTTAAATTTAAAATTAACTTTACATTTAGCTCAAATTTTCTTTATTTTTTATTTTTCTTCTATAGATGATTCCTTCAGGACTACCAGAGCTTACAAGCATTCAGGACTTAAAATATGTCAGAGATGCTCTTCAGCCCCAAACTACAGATGCAGAAGCTACAATTTTTTTTACAAGGTATGAAATACCACCAAAAAAAAATTTTTTTTAAACAAAGTATAATATACTTAAATGCATTAGGAAAAAGGGCCAAAATTAATACTTTGCTCAATTTTACACTGGTATATCTTAGTTTGTATAAATAAAATAAAATGAAAACTGTATTTAAAGAAAATCACAACACTGAAACATGTATATTTGCAAAAGAAAGAGCATCCAGTGTGTTTTACTTACTGTCTCTTTCATTTGTTCATGTTCCAGTTTTTTAAATCTTTTGTAACTGGAGCCTTCTTACCTTTCCTTACTCTTCATATTCTCTGTGATCAGACACTAACACTGTCACAACTCCATGTACTTTCACTGATTGTTCTCTGTCCTTAATCTGTCCCCTCATTTCACTGAAATTTTCAAATTTCAGCTCAAATCCAATCTTCTCCAAGATTCCTTTCCCAGATCTCCTTAATACAACCACTTCTCTCCAAGATTGCCCCCAAAGTTATCAGTCTCTATCTATTTTGTGTATAATTTGGTTTTGTGTTGTGTACCCATTAGACTGAGCTCCTTGAGAGCAGAGACTTTTTTGTGTGGTGTTTGGCACATAGTATACACTTAATAAGTGTTTGTTGATTTGACCAAAGGAAGAGAAGTATGGTTATGGTTTTTGGTTTTTTTATCTGTTCTCTGGGACTTAAATTGTTTTTCAATTACTCAGAGTTTGACTTCCATTTAGAGATTTTTTTCATTTACTTAACTGGGCTCAGTTTTCTTGGTTTTCTTGGTTATCTTTTTTTTTTTTTTTCCACTCAAAATCATATAAATCTTCTGAGCTAGGTGACACAGTCATAGAGCATTAGATCTGAGAGTCCAGCTCGTCTAAGTCTAAATCTTATACTCAGACTCTTTCTGGCTGTATGATCAAGGACAGGGCACTTCTCTTAACCTCAGTTTCCTCATTCATATATGAAAAGGGATAATAATATCATATATTTCATGAAACTATTTTAAGTATCAAATAAGGTAGTATATTTTACTTTGTAAAGTTTAAAACATTATATAAATAATGGGCATTAAATATTATTTTGACATTTCTAAGCAATCCTTATTGTTCACTTCATATATATATTTCACAACTTTTTAATCTTTTGATGTGTTCCAGTTGATGGGTACCTGCTTTGTTTCCAATTCTTTATTACCACAGAGAAGGTTCTTAAGAATTGTTTTGGTATATATTGAATCTTTGTTTTAGTCTTCCTAATTAATTTTGGAAGAGGAGTTAATCTCATTGCATTTCTAATTGTATAATCAATGTAGGAAATATTTTTAAATAAAGGAAAAGCTACTATCTTTCATCCCTATTCGCTTTACTGGTTTATGTACATTGAGTAAGAAAGATGGAATGAACATTGTGACTTCATACCATTTATTCCCTAACACCCTCATATACATTTGTAAATGTACTGTGCTCTTTCGCACTTAGTAAAATAAATAGTTATTGTATAATGGGAAAAGAAATGATCTGTAAATCACCTATTTTAAATTTTTTGTTTTCTTGAGACATTATAATGGGACTTGATGCATTTAACAAAGCAAACTTGGCAGAAAACTAGAACCTTGCTTGAAATGCATTAATTAATTTTTCTTTCTTTTCAAAAAGCATTAAATATTTTTAATTTCTTGGTATATCTTTAGGTTAATTGAATCAAGTTTGGGGAGCATAGCTACAAAGTTTAATTTCTTCATTCACAACCTTGCTCAACTTCGTTTTTCTGGACTTCCTTCTAATGATGAGCCCATTCTTTCATTTTCACCCAAAACATATTCCTTTAAACAAGATGGTCGAATCAAGGAAGTTTCTGTTTTTACATACCATAAGAAATACAACCCAGATAAACATTATGTAAGTAATGAATTGTTTGTAAATTTATGTGTATATTTTATTAATCTCTTTTCCTGGACCCTTTTTAAAATTTGTTTATTTTCTGAATTATTTTTGTGTCATTTTTATTCAATAAATTATCCAAAGTCAAGGAACCAAAGCATTTTCAGTACTCTTAATGTTTTATTGAATCTCTATCACTAGCTATTTGTCCCTTAAAATGCAATTGCAGGTTCCATTAAAAACCCCAGGCATCAAATTAAACTTTTACTTTTAAGTACCCATCAAAAATGGTGCCGTTAAATAAAGTGATACTACAATATTGGGTTTATAATGAATTTCAAATTAGCTATGGAGTGTCTGGTTCACTAATTTATTGTCTTGGATATGAGGAATAACTGTCTATTTTGCCTTTTTACTCCTAATAATTTAAAACAATGGTCTTTGGATACTAAGCACTGTATGGCTTTCATAAATGGCAGATTTATAAAAATTAAGGATTTGAACAAAAGATTTTATAAGGACCCAGCTTCTGGGGCAGCTAGATGACATAGTGGATAGAGCACTGGCCCTGGAGTCAGGAGGACCTGAGTTCAAAAGCAGTCTCAGACATTCAATAGGTCCTAACTGTGTGACAGAGCAATTCACTTATCCTTAATTGCCTCACCAAAAAAAGAAAGCTTCAAATCTATTTCTATTTATTATATTCTCCTGTATAAACATTTTCATATACTAGGTTACATACAACTGACTTTACTACATACTGTACTACTACATTACATACTGCCCAAATTTTCTTAACATTTGGAAAGAAAAATCTTTATTATAATAGTAATGTTTAGTTTTAATTATTGTCTTTCAGGTTTACGTAGTACGAGTTTTGAGAGAAGGACAGATTGAACCTTCATTTGTCTTCCGGACATTTGATGAATTTCAGGAACTTCACAACAAACTTAGCATTCTTTTTCCACTTTGGAAGTTACCAGGGTATGTACTCTATCAAGATTTTACATTTATATTATTTATTTAAACTAAAAAACTGATTTTTCAAACATTATCAAATAAAATTGAAAAGATTTTATGTTGACAAAATTTTGTAAGTTAGTAAATTGTGACAAACATCTACAACATGGAAAGCATGATCTATTTTATTTATAGATTTTTTTCTAATTGTTACCATAATCAGCAGAAAGCAGTGATTTCAACACTGGTTCTGGGGAAGAGTTGTTGTCCTTAATCATTACATAAGGAGAAAAGTCACTGCCAAGTAAATATCAGATAAAGTTATATCATACTTACCCTGCTGATTGTTTCAATTGCAGAATTCCTCTTTGAATATTTGATAAATGTTTGTTGAATAAATTCTATGAATACGGCTATTGTTTGTATTTATTAAGTACAAAACATCAGAAATATGGAAGCCTAGCATATTTAAGCAAAGTATCAGTTCTTTCCTATGTGCTAACCATAATCATATTTTTGTTTTACTATTAAAGCTTTTGGGGGGCAGCTAGGTGGCGCAGTGGATAGAGCACCAGCCCTGAATTCAGGAGGACCCGAGTTCAAATCTGGTCTCAGACACTTAACACTTCCTAGCTGTGTGACCCTGGCAAGTCACTTAACCCCAGCCCGGGGGGGGGGGGGGGGGGGTTGGGGAAACCTATTAAAGCTTTTTAATTTTCAAAAGATATGCATGAATAATTTTTCAACATTAACCTTTGCAAAACCTTGTGTTCCAATTCCCCCCTCTTCTCTCCCTCCCTTAGATAGCAAGTAATACAATATATGTTAAACATGGTAAAAATATGTTAAATCCATTATATACATACATATCATAATCATATTTTTAAGTCCCATTTTCTCATAACTACATGAAAAAGGATAAAATACAACACACTAGCTAAGTAGTGCAGTGGATAGTCTGCCAGTCCTAGAGTTAGGAGAATTTTGAGTTAAAATCCAGCCTTAATAGCTGTATGAACCCAAGCAAGTCACTTAACCCTGTGTGCCTCAGTTTCCTCTTCTGTAAAGTGAGCTGGAGAAGGAAATGATAAACCATTCTTTTATCTGTGCCAAGAAAAGCCCAAATGGGGACATGAAGAGTCAAACATGACTGAAATGACTCAACAACAACACTCTAATTTAAACCCTTTCTTTGTATAGTTTATTATTCATTTTACTTTTTTATTTTTACTGATATTCTTAACAGCCATTTCACTATCAGTTTTCTGTGGTTATTCCTGTATTTATAAACATTTATGACTTGTGTGACTTAATAGACAAAGTACATCAAAGTGGCTCTTAAGAATACCAATAAATTTGCTCTGTGGGAAATGATGAGCAGGATACTTTCAGAAAAACTTGGAAAGTCCTCCATGAGCTCATGCAAAGTGAAATGTACTGTGTTCATAGTGATAGCAAAGTTGTGAGGTGAGTGATGAGCTGTGAATGACTTTGCTATTCTCAGAAATACAGTAATCTAAGACTACTCTGAAGAACTTAATAATAAAAAATGCTATCCATACCCAGAAAAAGAACAGTTTGTGTCTGAATACAAGCTTAAGCATTTTTTTTAACTTTATTTTTCTTTACATTTTTGTTGTTGTTGTTGTTTTGCAGGAGGCATGGAGGGAAGATCTATGTTTTCTTTTGCAACCTGACTTTTATGGAAATGTTTTGCATAATTTTGCATGTGCCTTGGTGGGGGACAGAGCATTAGGGAGGAAGGGAGAGAGTCTAGAAATCAGAATTTTAAAAACAAATATTAAAAATTGTTTTACCATGTAAATGGAAAAATAAAATATTGAATAAATGGGGAGAAAAGAATACCAGTAAAATTACTAATAAAGATTAACTCTTTCACACATACACACAAACTGATGAGACAAATCTGTTAGTTAATGAGTTTCTGAGGGTTTTGGGGAAAAAAATCCTTATAGTTGGCCAATATTCTAGGGGTGATCTTCATTGTACTTAGTTGGAGTTGAGCTTATACAATACACAATCTATTGCTGATCAATACTAGAAGCCTTTGTATCTCCTAGCACACTGGAATATGTGAATATGTCTGTGTATATCTTTGTGCGCATGTGTGATGTATCAATTACTATGTGTCTTCTGTGTGGGGTTTTTTTTTTTTTTGGGGGGGGGCATCAAGGACAAAACCTTGACAAAAAAGATCAATAGGTAATAATTTTTACTTTTTTAGGCAATATATCCTACTTCCAAAGAGCAGTTGAGTAATTTTAAAAATTAAAATGTTATTTTTGCTTAATTTTTTTCCCCTGGGATATGAGAAAGATTTCAACCTGGACCCAAGAGTGCAATAAAGTTTTCCAGAAATTTCTGTGATGAACAGTCATCAATAAAATGTGTTTTTTGAAAATCAAACACCATTTCAAACAGAAAACATAATTTAAAATGGAACAAAAGACAGAAGTAGGGGGAAAAAGTTAAACTGTTACCAGGTTCCTATAATAAATTAAACATTGAATTTAGTTCTAATAAAGGATAATTTTTCTCACTTAAAGTTTTTCTCCAAAGCCATGGCCTGGAGGTAAAAGCCTGGGTTCTCATTTCAACTTAATTTAGCAATCATTTATTACCTTTTGTGAGCATTGCATTATTGAAGTGAAAAGAAGAGACAAGGAAACAGGTCCTGCCCTCAAGTAGTTTACATTTGTTGAGGGAAACAGCATGTATATATACGTGTATTTACAAGATAAGTACAATTTCAGCAGAAGGTACTAACTTTCAGCATGATTAGGAACAACTTCATATGGAAATTGGTACTTAAGGTTAACTTTGAAAGAATTGAAGGAATAGAAAGTAAAGTACTATATTTCAAATGACAGATAATTGTAATTAACAAATATGATATGAAAATTGTATTAGGTACAAATTCTACATAATTCTAGTTCATAACTTTCAAACTTCACTATTTTTTTTTTAATGAATTACTATTAACAATCATCTAAGGTTAATAATTTTGGAGTTGTCTGTAAATATTAAGTTCCTTTTTGATATTCACGTTTCTTTTATTTTCTCTCTCAAATCTACCTTTTCCATAGCTACAAGTATAACTTTGTAAGCCACAGATTTATACCATTAATCTCTCAAAAACTTTTCAGTGATTCCCTGTTGTCTAGAAGATAAAATATTGACTCTTAGACTGATACTTAAAGCTCTTAGTAATGTAGTTTTCACTTGCTTAAACATTTTTTAAATTTTTACAAAAAAATATATTAATGCATAAAGACATTCTATATGAAATCATGACTCTCCATTTCATAATGTTTGCTCAGGAAAAAAATCCCAAAACGTGATGTTTTTTGTTTCTTATATTGCCATGGTATTTTATGTATCCCTCTTCTTTTTTTTTTCTTTCTGAGAGGCAGCACAATTGATTGATACACTGAGAAAGTCTTAAAAAATGTATACCAAATGTGGATCTCCCACCTCTACTAAGGCGTTGGTTAGCGGTGGCTTCTCTTATCTCTTCACTTGAGGCCCAATTAATCTTTATAATTGTTTTACATTTACATTAAATTTTTTGGCATGTCATTCTTTCCATTTAAATTGCTGTTAGTTATTTCTTCACTCTACTGTACTCTGCATTAGTTCATGTAGATCTTTTCATGCTTCTTTTTATCACATCCATTATCCTAAAGCACAATAGTATATTGGAATACATAATGGAAGTATTCCCTCATCTTCATAATGCCATATTTTCTTCAGTCATTCCCCAATTGATTGGGCATTTAGTTTGCTTACAATTCCTAGTCATCATTCTAAAAAAGTTATACTATATATTTTGGGAAGTATATGGGGATTTTTTTTTTTAATTGATAGCTTCCTTGGAGTATGTTTAATAATGGAATGTAGTTCACTTTATTTGCATAATTCCAAATTTCTTTTGAAATGATTACAGTGCTTCCTTTTAACCTATCTGTCTATATGCCTGTGTATGTCTGAATTTTCACATATATATCTACATATATACATACAGGCAACTAGATGATGCAGTAAATAGAATACTAGTCCTAAAGAGTTCAAATTTTAAACACTTAGTAACTGTGTGACTCTAGGAAAGTCACGTAACCCCACTGAAAGAAAGGAAGAAAATATATAGCAAATTCTACACATTACTTTTTACAGTTGTCCTATCTGCTTCTTTTTGAGTACTCTTCTAATTTATACTGTGCATTTTTTTAAAAAAATGTTTAAAATCATTCTTTCTCCAGTTTTCCTTTTCCTACTCTTTACCCCAAAATTAAAAATTGAGAGAAAGAAGAGAATGTAAAATTTAAGAATAATAAACAAAAGGAAAGCACATAGTAGCTGTGTTTTTGGGTCTCTTAACCTTCATTATCAGCAAGTATGCAGCATTATTCATCCTGGAACCTTTGGAGATATTATTGCTCTTGCATTGATCAGGGTTCTTAAATCTTTCAAACTAGTTTATTGTTATTGTCTATGCTTTTCATTCTGTTCACTTCACTCTGCAATTTATACTACCCAGTTTTCTCTGATATTGTCTCTTTCAGGATTATAGCACATTAAAATACTTTGGTAATTGTAAGATGGAAGGCAATAAGCATTTATTTAGCACTACTATATTATGTGCCAGTCATTGTTAAGTGGTGAGAGACTTGAGGCAGAGAGACCAATCAGGTCTCTCTACAATTAACATGGTAATCATCGGAATATAGAGAAGGAATTAGAGATGAAAAGATGTTGTGAAGTATAAATGGCAGGATCTAGCATCAGATTTGTTATGGGGGTGAGGGAGAGTGAAAAGTTGAAGACAGTGCTGAGATTGTGAACCTGAGGTGATTGAAGGGTGCCAGCATCTTTGACAGAAATTGAGAAGTTTGGAAGAGGAGAGTCACTGAAAATGTTTTGAGCAAAAGAATAACAAACTAATAAGGAAAATTAGACTGAGAGTGATATAAAGGCTAAATGGATGGGGGAAAGTTTGAGGAGGATGAAAGATCTGTTATCTTATTGCTATATTTTTGTTGTGTGATGGTAGTTGGGAGGACATCTTACCAGGTGATTTTTAAAAATAAGTTTTATTGGTCCATTTTGTTTTTCTGCCAATGTTCTCTGGAAATAGTAGCTTCCTTTTCTTTTTTATTAATTTTATAATTATAATTTTTTTTTTGACAGTACTAGCTTTCAACATAAACCATATTTCCAAAATTCTTCTCCCTATCTTCCCCCTACTCCCTTCCTCTAGACAGCAAGTAATCCAATATAGGTTAAACATGTGCAATTCTTTTAAATATAATTCCTTATTCTACATGTGGCACAAGAAAAATCAGATCAAAAAGAAAAGAAAGGAAAAAAAAAAAGGTGAAAATACTAAGTTAAAGTCCATATTCATTCCCCATAGTCCTCTTTCTGGGTGCACATCGCTCTCCCCATCACAAATATGTTGAAATTGGCCTGAACTACTTCATTGTTGAAAAGAACCAAATCCATCAGAATTGGTCATTGTATAATCTTGTTGATATGTACAGTGATCTTCCGTTCATATAAGACTTTCTAGGCCTTTCTGAAATAAGCCTGCTGATCTTTTCTTATTCCATCATATTCATATACCACAACTTATTCAGCCACTTCCCCAATTGGTGAGTGTCTTCTCAGTTTGCAGTTTCTTACCACTACAAAAAAGGGCTGCTACAAACATTTTTGTGCATGTGGGTCCTTTTCCATTAGTGACTTCCTTTTGATTTTTTTTTTTTTTTAATTTACAGTGTAGTCACTGGGTATATTGTTCTTATAGTTCTACTTATTTTATTATGTTCCATTTTGTGTAAATTTTCTCATATTTCTCTAAACTGAATTTCTTACTGTACAGTAATATTCTACTATATTCATATGCCATTTTGTTTAGTCATTCCTTTATTTTCAGTTGTTGTTTTCAATCATGTCTGACTCTTTGTGAAGGTTTTTGGGATTTTCTTGCAAGATAGTATGGTATTTTGCCATCTCAAAATTGCATTTTAGAGATAGGGAAAGTAAAGCAAACAGGATTAAATGACTTTCCCAGAATCACACAGCTTGTGTCTGAGGTCAATTTTGAACTTGGGTCTTCCTGACTCCATTGCACCACCTAACTGCCTTTCCAGCTTTTTACTCGCACCACATTAATTGAACTTCTTTCTATCTTTGATTTCCTTGAGTTATATGTTGAGTAGTTTGTTCACTTTTCTTTGCATGGTGATTTTTATTAATTATAGCAACTCAAAAAATAATTTTCTTTAATGTGGAGAAAGTATGCCAAATGATAAAATCATTCATTTTTTGAACATTTTAAAGTACTTTTTTGAACTTTCCCATCTTCATTTCTTACACATGCACACGTTTGTGCATTCTTTAGTTTGAACACACTAAAATATTTTGTTGTAAATTGTGACTGTATAAATTTCGTGATGAAGAAAAACAAATAATTTAAGGACAGACATTCTTCCATTTAAATGTAAATAGATTTACATACACAAGAATAATTTGTAATTTTCTTTTTTAGCTTTCCTAATAGGATGGTTCTAGGAAGAACTCACATAAAAGATGTAGCAGCTAAAAGAAAAATTGAACTGAACAGTTATTTACAGAGTTTGATGACTACTTCAGTAGATGTTTCGGAGGTGATTTTTATAAATGAGTTTATGTGTGTGTGTGTGTGTGTGTGTGTGTATGTGTCATTTATTTTTAAATGTGTTTAGTAATTATTAAACTAATAGGTAACTGTTTTTCTTCCTTCAAACACAGTGTGATCTTGTTTGTACTTTTTTTCATCCTTTACTTCGTGATGAGAAAGCTGAAGGAATTGCTAGATCTGCAGGTAAAATTGTTTCTTCTCCCTTGATAGATAAAAGATTAAAGATAAAAGATAAAACATTGAAATGACATAGCAAGAGCCTTGGACTTCCAGTCTGGGCTGTGCTACTTAACAACTGTATGACCTTGGGTAAGTTTTCTTCTGTAAACTGGCTATAATGATTTATGATTAATGTTAATATAATATTAACCTATTGTCTTAGTAAGTTGTAGAGATTAAATTGATCTTTTTTATAAATTCCTTTGTAGACTGTAAAGTATAATGTAACATTAGTTATTATTATTGCTTTTTCCAAAAGACACTTGTCACCCAAAAATGATTTTTGATGTAATCTTCCTGTAAAAAAAAAAAATGTGAATTTTTTTTTTCCCCATCATTTCTCCAGCCAGTCTGTTTCTTCTGTGGGGAGGATTTCCTAATAGTATACAAAAATGCTTAAGTAGAACTATTTTATGTCTTGTTTGACTATTTTACTTTCTCATATTATCAAAGTTATTTTCACTCATTCTTACCATATTGGCCTTGCACTAAGAATTTTTGACCACTTCTTATTTACTAAGATATAAAGAAATTGAAATGAATTCTTGTTAGAGGAATCACTCACACCAGAAATCACACATCTTCAGAGGATTGAAGTCTATCATATTTAATAATGATACCTGACTTTATGTTGCACTTTAAAGTTTTCAAAGCATTGATATACATGATAGAATGGAAATATCACTGGCTCTAGAGTCAGAGAAAATGTGTTTTAATACGATTTCTTGGTGATGCTTCCTGCAGAAGCTGCATATATTGGACAAGTATCAGTTACCGCCATGGGTTTTCTTCAGGACAAGTAGAAGTTGGAAAAATTGACTTTTTTGAGTCCTTTCTAGTTCTGGAATATGATCTTCAGTTAGATATAAATAAGAAACTATATACATTCATTCACTGTAACTTGGAATGATTTCATATCAAAAGGATAAAATAAAAATATTTATTTTTTTCAGATGCAAATCCCTTGAGTCCTACCTCTGGCCAAGTAGGAGGAGCAGTGAAATTATCTATTTCTTATCGAAATGGCACTCTTTTCATTATGGTGATGCATATCAAAGATCTGGTGAGTGACTGAAACGAAAGCTCAATTTTTTGTTTTTATAATGCTACATATTTCAAATCAACAGACATTTATCATTTCCCCACATTGAACTTATCTTTAGTCCAACTCTTGTTGTCTATTTACTAGAACAGCTAAGTAAAATCAAAATAATTTAGGAAGAGAAAGAACACTAATAATTAGGAGGAATGAAGGAAAGCTTTTATTTTGAGTTAGGTAAGAATTCTGGAAGGTGATGAGAAGGAAGTGTGTTCCAGGCAAGGGGATGATGTTTCCAGATGTATTACAGCACGAAGTTGAGTTTAGGAAAAAACTAGTATATTTGTGTATGATGGTGATGGTAATAAGAAATTAGGCTAGAAGAGCAGCTGGAAACTTTTATAGCAGCAAAGAACTTTAAATCTTCATTTGAATTTTGTGTTTTGTCTTAGAAAAAGGGTGGAATTGCTTAAGATTTTAATGAGGGAGGGTGACATGATCAAACCTCTACCTTAGGAAGAATATTTTTGCAGCTCTTAGCTGCTGTGACTTAGCATCTGATTGAATGTGAGTAAGATTACTTCAAGGTTATGAATCATAGTCACCTCCTGAGAAGATAGTAGCTCCATCAATAGAAATAGGAAAGTTTATTCTAAGAGGTTTAGGGACAATACATTCTGTTTTACTAATGTTGAGTTGCTGGTACATCTAGGTGGAGCTCTCTAGCAAGTAGATGATGATGATGTAAAGAAATTAGGGTCAGATATATTCAAGTAAAAATCATCTGTGTATAAAAAAAGATCAGAACTGTGAGAAGACAACCAAAGGGCAAATGGTGAGATAGTAGAGATTGGGGTGTAAGATAGCATCTTGGGTGCTATCTTTTGATTAAAGATAGATGGTAATTTAACAAGGAAAACTAAGAAGGAATAGAGTAGTCAGGAAAATCAGAAGAAAGAGGTCTTGGGAAAGAAAACCAAGGAAGCAATCAGAATTAAAAGAATGATTATATCATAAGCTTTGGAAAGATCTATATGGTGTCATTGTTAACTTTGAGAGAATAGAATAGTAAAGTCTGAAAATAGACTACAAAAGATTGAGAAACAGTTGGGTGTAAAGTAAAGTCAGTGAGCTTAGTTCTTTATAGCATTTGGCAGTGAATGGGAAGAGGATATAGGTAAATTTATTTGTAGGTGGTAGTTAAGGAGCTAATAGATAGAAGTTGATTGAAGATGAGAGAGAAGAAATAATCAATCGGGGCAAAGTCCTGGAGAAGACAAGAGTGGAATTGGATTAAGAACCCAAGACAAGCCTTAGGAAGAAAAGCTGTCTCTTTCTCAAAGTTTGAAGTAAAGGAGAGTGTAGAGGGCCAGAACTCTGGAGAAGTATACTTGAAATAAGATGTTAACTCAATGGAATTGATGAGATAATGTTTCTCTAGTTCACATATATCTAGTATGATATAATGTTATAATCACTTTAGTTGGATATAATATAATTACTCTAGCTTGATATAAAGATATAATCACTCTAGATTGGCTTATATTCAGTATACTGTAATGATGTAATTGTAATAAGGTATTTAAGGGCTTAAAGTCAGACTCAGACTAAGATTGGTTGAGACTGGTAGATTGCTGGAGCAGAGTGAGTCAAACTAAGACTGGGTTAGACTATGACAGACATAGACTGTGAAGGAGACAATAAAGATTTCGACTCTATTCTTTTCTATTCTCATGGTGTCTATCCTGCTGAGATCTAGGTCCTTCCAGAGGACCTCCAGAAAGCTAGCCCAAGAGAGCAACATGGACATTTATAATTAAATTAAAAGGTCACACTGTGAAGGGAGAAATTTGAATGGGGAGAGTAAAGATTAGATTGAGGAGGAGTTAGGTAGAGGGAGCTGTGGGAAAAATAGGTTATATTCAGAGAGAGTATTGGTGATAGTGAAATATATGTTGATTACCTCTTTTGGTAGTCATAAGATGGAGCTTTATGCCTGTGAAATAGTTAAAAATGTAGGTCATCAGAATTGAAGAGGTTGAAATGGGAGGCCAGAGTGTTTAAGGGGACATCATTGTATATATTGAAGTTCCTAGTTGTGAAGAAGGTGTAGAGATTTAGACTGCCACTCATCAAATTCCTTCAAATTTGAGTGACCTAGGGGACTATAAGAGACAATACCAGCTGTCTGGACCAGGTGGAAGACACAGTTAAAGTTGAAATTTAGAGGAGAAAAAGTTGCTGAAAGATGCTGGCAAAGGCAGTCTTCAAGTAGTGGTGAGGAGAGCAAAGGATGTATCTCTTTCTCCTTGTCCTAATAGTGGTTTGATCTTAGAATCATAGATTCTAAGCCACATAGTCCATCATTTTACAGGTGATAAACTAAGGCTCAGGGATATTAAATAGCTTGTTCAGAATCACATAGGTAGTAAAACATGAGAAGCAGTATCCCACGAAAAGGAATAGTTAGTATTAAGGAGGATTACCAGGGATTTGTTGTCCTCTAAGACAATCAGATTTTTGTGAGCACAAATAGTGAGTAAATAGTGAATGAGAGGTAATAGGAAAATGGGAAGGTTTTTTTTTTTTTTTTTTTTTTTTTTTTTTTTTTTCCCCTGAGGCTGGGGACTTGCCCAGAGTCACACAGCTAGGAAGTGATAAGTGTCTGAGACCAAATTTGAACTCGGGTCCTCCTGAATTCAGGGCTGGTGCTCTATCCACTGCGCCACCTAGATGCCCCTTGAAAATGGAAAGTTTCTTAATGATATACAGAGATCCTAAAGGACACAGAAAAAGGGGAGGGCAGAAGAGGCAAAGAACTAAAGAGCATAGGTGTGTGCAGAGCATATTTATGTTGGGAAGGAATAGATGTGAATAGAAATGAGAATGGCAATGCAGAGAAGGTTTGCAACTGGTAGGTGATTTTTACTTTAGTGTTCCATGACTCTTAATTACAGGGATTGGAAGCATTAGTGGCAGTTAATCACAGGATATAGCTTTCTCCAGATGATTGGAGCCCCCACTCTTCAGGGTCCTCTGATGATAGAGGCCAATAACAATTATCTTCCCAAACACCAGCAAACTAGAGATAGAGGAAGCCAGGAATTTGGATCAGGCATTTAGCGTTTCACATAGTAGATGATTCCATCCCCAAGAGCCATATTAAACTCACTTCATATCCTCATGTGAAGAGATAAAAACACTCAAACACAGTCTTACTATAATTACTCTCAGGCCATCCTCGGTCTATGGTAATATACTTATCCCTGATTGATTTCCTATTGTATTCTCCACCGTGTCAGTTCCAAACCTTCTCTCCTTTAGCAAATGGAAGCATTTGCATTTGCAGATTTCACCTTTTACTTTACTGAGAAAATTAAAGCTATTTCAGGATCTTCCTTTTTTCCTCTCTTCTATATATAAATACCTTGCATTCCCTCAATGGCAGTCTTTGCTTTCTCTTCATTTGCTCTAGTCTTAAAGAAGTTCCTTTTTGTTGATTGGGAAGACCAAATCTTCTCTCTTCCCTGTACCTTTGATTCTGTTCCTAATTGACTCTTCTTAGAGCTTGCCTCTTCACTCATTCCCATTTTTGTACTCTTGTTCCTCATCTGTTTCCTACAAACATGCTCAGATATCTTCTGTATTTAAAAAATCTTCATGAAACTATCCTCACATCTCTCTCTTTCACTGTCAACTCCTAGAAAAAGAAGTCCATGCTTGTTTTTTTCCCCAAACCTTTCAAATCTGGCTTCCAGTTCTAACCACTTATCTCCAAGGTTATTGGTAATATCCTGATGACTAAATCAAATTATATTTGTCCTCCTCCTCTTTGGCTTCTCTGTCACATTTGGCATTATTGGCCACTGCCACTTCCTAGACACTCTTTCTCCTGCAAACTTTTTGGACCTCCTCTCATTCCTGAGCTCCAGTTCCCTGCTTGACATCTTCACTGGAATGTCCAACAGGCATCTCAAACCCAAGAAATCAAAAAAAACTTTCATGACTTTTCTTTAAAATTACTGTTTCTTATCAATGGCATCCTTTCTTGCAACCTCCAAGATCCTTGAATCTCCCTCCAGTCAGTTGCCAAGTTTCTGTAATTTCATTCCCACCAAGCCTAACACCTCTCTTCCTCTCTTATTTCCCAGTCGCTCCCCAGCTGTAGTTTAGACCCTCATTTTCATGTGCTGTTGCCATGGCGGCCTTATTCTCTTTGCATCAGTGTTTTGTTTGCAGTCTGTCCTACCTACATCTGCCACATTGGTGTTGGAGAGGCTACCCTGACTGTCTTTGCCTTGCTTTGGCTTTAATGTCTTTATTGCCTCTAGGAAAAGGACAGACTCTTCTGCTGTAGGCTTTAGTGCTTATCATACTCTGCTCCGACCTAGAGGTCAGAACTAGAACTCTAGAACTAGAGTTTCAGGATTCATGCATTATTCTCTCTGTGCCTTCTATATTCCTGCAAATCAAACTAAGCCAGAATTATTACTCTTGAATAGTTTAAGTGGGAAGAAAGGTTGTCTCTTTCTCAAAATTTGAAGTAAAGGAAAAAACATGGACATTGTATAATTAAATTTAGGCCTATTAGCATTCCCCATTCATGACATTCTGTCATTCACTTCTTGCCTCCTATGGTGTCTCACCCATGGTTAGAATGCTTTGCTTCACTTCTACCTGGTAGAGTGTTTCTTCCTGTCTTTAGCACACAGCTCGGTATCACTTTTGGCCTTTTCTGATTGCAATAATCAACTGTTAATTTTTTAATTTTTTGTATATTTTACTTATATCTGCCCTCAAGGACTGTTTCATTTTTATCTCAGTAAACCCATAGCCTAAGTACATTTTGTACCCTGGAAAGAAGATTCATAAAGTGTTTTTCTTCATAGGTTACTGAAGATGGAGCAGATCCGAATCCATATGTAAAAACATACCTACTTCCAGATACTCATAAAACATCGAAACGTAAAACCAAGATTTCTCGAAAAACTAGAAACCCAACATTTAACGAAATGGTGAGTCAAAACCCCATGCATAATTAACTTTTTGGTAGATTGTTATGTTTTTAAATTCTAAGACATCCAAGGTCAAGGAGATATTTTATATAACATGTAGCATAGTTTTCTGAAGAGAATTCTGAGGTACATAATATTCCAGATGAAAAGTTTTTGAATCACATTTGCTATAAAGCAGAATTATGGTGAGTTTACAATTGGGTTTATAAATCTCAACAGAAAAACAAAGAATTGCAGAAGAAAAACCTAGTCTTTTTTCATCCAATTGTAATCTTTCTAACCCTGACTCTTTTCCTCCCTTTGCCCCTCTAATACAATTCCTTCTCTTTTTGCCAGTATTTCCAGCCCCTGGGGCAAGCTTACTTCTTTCTTCTTTTTCTCTTCTCTCTTGTTGGCTGCAGCTTGTGTACAGTGGATACAGCAAGGAGACATTGAAACAAAGAGAACTTCAGTTAAGTGTACTCAGTGCAGAATCCTTGCGGGAGAATTTTTTCTTAGGTGGAATAACTCTGCCCTTAAAAGATTTCAATTTGAGCAAAGAGACAGTTAAATGGTATCAACTGACAGCAGCATTATATTTGTGAGTATTGAATGCTTGGAAGCAAGAGGAGATGAATGAACTTATTGACTTATACTTTTGTATGTTTTTTTTTTTTTTTTTAACTTGGACAGAACTTAAGATATTATATAAACTTGCATTTTCAGCACATCTGTTAGACCAATAGTCACAAAATTAACATGATGATATTTTACTGGAGTCATTATAATTAAAATTACTATGGGAAGCTGCAAACCCCAAAATTAATTTTTTACAAGTTTCTTAAAATGTGTGCTTTTTGATAATGAAGTTTTTCAATTGTCACTTAAACTATTTAATAGTAATGATTTTGGCTTAATTTGATTGTACTCTATCAGTTCAATCTCCTATCTTTTTATTGCCCACCCTACAAATCTGATCTTTTCTTTTTATTTTTTTGCTATTTTTACATCATAGTCACCATTGTATGTATGAAAACATCAAAGTAGAGAAAGGTACTTCATTTTAGCAAAAGAAACCCACTGCTGTTTCTTTCTTTCTTTCTTTTTTTTTTTTTTCATTGCAGCAAAGTAAATAATTAATAAAGCATAGTTTAAAAAAAAAACTACTGGATAGTACAAAGATTAAAAGAATTAAGAAAATGGATAGTGTTGCTTTTACATTATCCATGCCAGAGTCCAATGTCTTTAAAACCTTTTTCAGAGTGAGTGCCAACAATCGAAATTGTAAATAATGGTGCCTTAACTTCAGATGTTTCCCTCCCTGGCACCTCAATTCTGGTGGTTTTTCCAGACTTGCTCACTAATAAATATTTTATATATCTTTCCAGTTACTAAATCAACACAGGAAAGTCTTCACTTTGTGAACTAAGCATCTACTAATTCTTTTCCCATGGAAAAACCACTTGCTACACTAGTAATATAGTTGTAACATCCATTCAAGTCATACTGTGTCATACAACCTCTATTAGTTACTCAGTAACTTGATGTGAATGAAAGTTAAATGTACAGGAAAAATATATTCATTCCATTATTAAGACCTATGCTTATGCCTAGTGAAATGATTTAAAGCTTAAGCATCATACACCTACACTCTGACCCCTTAGTAACAAGGGAGATCTTTTTACCTGTGGCCCAAATTCCCATACACTTTGTAAACATCACCAAAAAAGATTCTTGAGTAAGTAGGTATTGTAGGTCTAATCTGACCTTAACCATAGATCTTTTGTAATTCAGATATATATAACAGTTTATAAAGAGATGAAATTGTAACTTAATAGCTTTTCACAAATAACATTCATGTGCAGTTTCACTTGGCTCCACACGTATCCTTGTCATTTTTATTTGTTTTTGTTTTCTACAAATCTTTATAAAAAAACACAGGATTAAAACTTAGAATTTATTTAAATGAAGGAAAGTATAGATATGCTGATTGTTTACATTCTGTTCTTTGTAAAAGTGAAAGGTACAGAAAAGAAACAATCGGATTGAAGGACTCCACAAATGAAATTATTTCTGTGAAATGTGCCTACTATTTTGCACAAAGAATGATACTTACAGAGCAGATTGTAAATGGGAGGACTTTCAGGAACATTAGATGGGAAGGGGGAAGAAAGAACACTTGAAACTACTCAGTGCCTAACACTAATAGTCCATTTGTTAAATAATTGTTCAAGTAGAATCTACAGATGACTTTTTTTCAGAATGTTGCAATGTCTTTATAAATAGTAGAGTGATCCAAATGCAGATCCAGTATCTGAACTTAACTCTTCTTTTTCATATAGAATTTATCATTTGTTTAAATAACTGTAAGTAACTTAATAAATGTAATATAAGGAACTCCTAGGTTGTTTTTCCTGCTCACTTGATGCTTTTGAGACTTATTCCATTCCATCAATAGAACCACAAGTCACTTAGCCCCAGGAAAGCAAAATACTGTTTTTGTGAAACATTTCATTATTAATTGGAAGCAATATATACTGCCTTTTTGCAGTCAATTTATAGCACAGTGTCTTATAGCACAAATACTAGAAATAGAAATTTTGAAACATTGCTTTGCAATATAAAAGGTATCTGATTCTTGTCTGAAAATGTATATTATGATTAGTACTGTATAGTTAACTAGAATTCAGGACAAGTGCTAACAATGTACTCCTCAGCTTCTCTCATTATTGTGCCTTTTTGTCCCTTTTTTACTATAGATTTAGTGTGATATTTTCTTGTTTGTAAAATTTAATCAGCCCTCACCAAAAATTTAGAGAGGAATAGCACTGACTTAAGCCTCTTTGCACTACTCTTGATAGATTTAAAATGAATTGAATTTTTTCTAAAGATTTTTTAAACCTTTGATTAAGAATAAACATGAAAAATGGATGCAAGTGGGAATAGAAGCTGGCCAAGACACTAATTAATGATAGCTGCAAGCACTCACGTAACAATTGATACTTTGTATTTAGTCACACAAAGAGTCCTGATCTGACAGAAAAAAACCCTATTTTCTTTTGGCTAGTGAACGGAGATGTGAGGATGATAGCTTGCTTAAAGAACAGTGACCTCTTATTTTCTCTACTGAAGAACTCAATGTAGGACCTGCACTGAAGTTTTTATTACTACCTTTATATGATCTACAGGTATATTTGTATGTTAATGCATGTGTGGTCTTTAATAAAGTTTTCATTTTTCTATTTTTAAGATTAGGGCTGTGTAGAAATTTCAGTATCCTGCCTTAAATTGTCTATTCTTTTTAGAATTCTAATATTGTGGATTTTTCCACAAAGAAACCTTTAATTCTGGTAATTGCAGGCTTATTCCTACTATTTTCATAATCGATGGATTAAAGTTCCTATAATATTTACTCACATACTGTGACAACGACAGTGCATATATGAAGAAATAACCAGCACAATGGGTTAGTTGGTCTCATGTTAACTGTAAGAACCAAATATTTTAATTATATTGTGTTGATAGTCAAGATGTACATTATTTTCTTTAATACCTTAAATGTATTCAGTGGATTCAATGTGACTCTGTAACTGTCCTATAATTATATTAAAACACTTCTGAAATAAAAGGACCAAGATTGTCATTAAGTCATCTTGTAAATTTTAAGCTCAAAATATTGGCAGATGAGAGAGAGAAGGTGGGGAGGGGAGGGAAAAGGAGAAGGGGAGGGAGGGAGGGAGGGGGGGAGAGAGAGAGAGAGAGAGAGAGAGAGAGAGAGAGAGAGAGAGAGAGAGAGAGAGAGAGAGAGAGAGAGAGAGAGAGAGAGAGAGAGAGAGAGAGAGAGTGTGTGTGTGTGTGTGTGTGTGTGTGTGTGTGTGTGTAAAAATCATGTGTATAATTCATTAGGGAATTTCCTGAGTTTTTAATCTTTAATTTTTGTCAGAAAAGTTTGCCCTCGATATGATTTGGAAAAAAACTCAAGACTGTAGGATTACAGATAAGAGTGTAGGGAAGGGCCTTAAAAAGTCTCATCAAGTTCAACATCTTCATTCTACAGATAAGGAAACTGGAACCTAGAGATCAGCAGACTTGAGATTTGAGCTGGCATCAGCAATTTGTCCAATATAGATTCTGCCTCCCATTTGGCTTAGCCTTCCTGTCTCAGGCAGATTTTCCTAAACTTTTTAGGCCAAAGGAATATCTTCTCAATGTGTTCCTCAGTTACCCATAAAAAAGACCTTATAAGCCTAAATATGGTTTTATAGTTGTGATTACCCCTTTCTGTTGCCTTAGTGTTTGTTAGTTGCTATGGCTGAAAAATTAATTCTCCCAGGAGCAGCTGGGTACAATGCTTCTTCGGTAACAGAAATTGTCACTTTGGCTTGGACTCTAAGCATTTTCAGTCACAGGAGCCTCACACTCCCCCGTCCCTCCCCAGTCCCATTGCCTTGGAGACTGTAGGGCCATTTCCATAGCATCGTGTTGTAAAGCACTTAGGAAGGAGTATAATCCCACCCTAAGCCTGAGCTGCTGCTTTGCCATTGTAAACATCTTTGGATCTGACTTTGCTATTTATTATGTAACTTTGGGAAAGCCCATTCTCCTTTCTGGGCCTGAGTTTTTTCATCTATCAAATGAGATGTTGCATTAAATGATCTCTTTAGATTGTAAGCCCTTTGAAGTTGGGACTGTCCTTTATCCCTTTTTGTATCTCTAGTGCTTATTGTTTATTCTTTGACCTAAAGCATTTTTCAGACCTAACCCTTTGATCTAGGTTTTCATATTACCATAGAGCTTTTGCTAACTTTTCTTTAAGAGAATCCATTCCCTATCACTGATTACCTTGTGAGGAAGTTAGTTCAACTATTACTTACATTTATCAAAGGAAGGGAGATGTCCTGAGGTTGGTATTTGGCTCAAGTTCATACTCCCTGGGTACCTGGATGGGATGGAGCCACTGTCTGATGACCCTATTCAGAGCTCTCGGCACTACCACAGTGCCTGGATGCCTGGCCCATCACCAGTGAAGAGACCAGTAAGATGAGTCTGAGAAGTGGAGAATGACTTGCCCCGCCTACACGTTTGGGCCAGGTCTTGGCAGGCCTGGCACCTTTCATCCAGTGCTGTCTGATGCTCACTGCAGGTCCTCAGTGAAAACATCACGGGCAGTGTGTTAAACCAGCCAGTGGGCCCCGGGCAGGAGCCCTGTCCCTAAGGTGTAAGACCTCTCTCTCCCAACTTTAGAGGGAGGCTCCTGTGACAAGGGCTGGGAATGAGGGTGAGGGTGAGAGCTTTCTCAGGAAAAGGACCAGGACTGGCCGGTGGGATAATGCTGCCGGATCACTGGCCACCCGTGCGCTAGGCTGCTGGCACTGGGGATCTAGAGGGCCTAGAGCATCTGCTTTGGGACTGACGGGCGAATCCCTGTCGGGCCCGACCTGGTGGAATGGGCGTGGAATGCAGAACTAGAGCTGGATTTGTGAATTCCAGCCAGGCCACCAGAGGATGGGACAGTCATGCCCACAGAGCAGTTAAGGGGGCCAGCAAGCTCAGTCAATAGCACGGAGGCAAGTCAGGTTTAGTGACCAGGGAGATCTGAGTTCGAATCCTGCCCCAGATGTAAGCATGTAAGCCCCGACAAGTCATTTATCACTGCCGGCTTCAGATTCATTTGTAAAATGGGCCATTAATCATTTCCCTCCTAAATTGTTATGAGTGTCCACTGGATAATATTAGCAAAATGTAGCAGGGAGGGAGGAAGCTCTTCAGGCCAAAGAAATGACTTCTCAGGCTTTTCCTCGGTCACCATAAAAAGGCCTTATAATCCTAAGAAGCGTTCTGTAGCTGTGGCCCGCCCCTTCGGCTGCCTTAGACTGAAAAATTAATCCTCCCAGGGGCAGCTGGGTACAATGCAGCCTTTCTCTCCCCCCCACCCCCACCCCCCTAAAAAAAAGCACACACCAGGTTACCCAGGACTAGGCGAGGGACAAGGTAGAACTTCCCCAGCCCCCGGGGGCTTCTCCCTAGGGGGCTCTCCCCGTTCGGCGCGCTGCCCACGCCGGGATCCCTCCCTAAATCCTCCCGCCGTGACAACCACGTGCTGCGCCCACAGCGCTCCGGGGGAGGGCAACGCAGGGAGTGCTGGGATGTGTGGTCTGAGTAGGTCGGCCCATGCGCAGCAGCCGGGAGAGCCTGGCGGGAGAACTGCCCGTCGGGACTTGTAGTCCCGCTTCTCTCTAAACCTCGCCCACCCTGGGACAAGGCTCCACCTCCTAGACTTTGCTATAGAGCACGTCATTTCCGATCTCGGGGGAGATCGCGTCATTTCCGTCGAGTTGAACGATTTCCTGCCCTCCTCTCGGCCGTCCTCTCTCTTTCGCTGCCTGATCGTCGCCATCATGGGTCGCATGCACGCTCCCGGGTGAGTGGCGGGGACCCGACCGGGCTAGCCGGGGCGCGTGGGGCCCGGGGCGCGGGGAGCGAGGCGGAGCCTGCGGGGCGCCGGTGGGCGGTTGGAGCCCGTTTTCACGCCTCCCGTTTTTCTCCTCAGGAAGGGCCTGTCCCAGTCTGCTCTGCCGTACCGGCGCAGCGTGCCCACGGTGAGGGGCCGGGCCGGGGGCGGGGGGAGAGGAGGGAGGGGGAGGCCGGTACCGGACGGGGGGGGGGGGGAGAGAAGGGAGGGGGAGCACGGTACCAGACGGGGGAGAGGGGAGGACGAAGCTGCGGGATGCCGGGAGGAGGCGTCTCGGCCCGCTCCCCCTGAGTCTCTTCCCTCCGCTGCGCGCAGTGGCTGAAGCTCACTTCAGACGACGTGAAGGAGCAGATCTACAAGCTGGCCAAGAAGGGCCTGACGCCTTCCCAGATCGGTGAGTGCAGGCGCCGGGGCTGGGGCGGAAGCCGCCGGCCGCGGGCAGAGTCCCGGGGGGAGGAGGGGTCCGGGATGACGGTAACGGCGATCATTAAGCTTTCATTCAATTCTGCGGGCCTACTGCGTGCGGCAGCGATCTCCCCCGATCCTGGAGCACTAGAGCCAGCTTCCGTCCCCGGTTACCGAGGGGGGAAAGCTCGGGTAGGGTCTCCCGCACAGCCAGTGTGGGGGCTGGGTCCCGTGTGCCCAGCGGCGAAAGCAGGGGCTCTCCTGAGGAGAGCCACGGTGAAGTTCAGGCTTTCTTCCGCTCTTCTCGGTCAAGAGAGAGTAAGGAAAATCAGTAACGTGGGAGGTGGTTAGTTAGCAGGAAAAGGCAGAAGGGTCCGATTTCGTTTTCAGCCGGGGATGGAGGGCTAACGCACGGCAGCTTGCCTGGACGGCACGCCTTTAAAAAGCCCTAACTTCCCTGCACTTCGGCCGTCCCCCCTTAGTCTGTAGACTGAGCAGAGCATGAAGTAGGCCTGACGTTATGTGGTTGCTCTGCTTTCCTCTCAATTTCGTTAGTTCTGCACGTTGATATTCGGCTTTCAAACATGGAAAGCATTTGAACTCAGGATCCTGTGCAGGTATGGGCTGTAAACAGCACTGGAGAAGCAGAGCAATAGTGAACGCGGGCCCTTGGTCACTGTATCACGCTGCCTCTGATCTTAGTCCATAGAGACACGTGTGTGTTGTGTGTTCTTTGGGTCTTAGGACTGGCACCGGGGGAGCTGTTTTTGTCACAGCGTGAATTTTGCAGTTAAGAAAACAAAAATCCCCCAAATTTAATACCAAGTGGCAGCCATCCCTATGCTTTGGACTCTTCAAATCCACCCAAACCTACAACTGTTCTGAATTACCATTAACTGGGGGTCGTTCCGTTTCCAGGTGTGATCCTGAGGGATTCTCATGGTGTGGCACAAGTACGCTTTGTGACCGGCAACAAAATTTTGAGAATTCTCAAGTCCAAGGGACTCGCCCCTGACCTTCCTGAAGATCTGTACCACTTGATCAAGAAAGCCGTTGCTGTCCGAAAGCATCTTGAGAGAAACAGAAAGGTAAAACGGCCTGGGTCAGCATCCTCTCGGATAAGATGTCATTTATTTGACTGATGGATTTTTAGTGAATTGAAATAGAGCTACCTTGAAATGTTTTGGGAAAAGGAATCAACTTCATCCAATTATATGCTTAATTTGCATGAAGTGACTTAATCACATTAAGTACATTGAAGGAATATACATGTGTGATTTTTAAATTGTCTAATCATTTCTGTTAGAACCTTCCTTAGATATTGAATTGTTCCCCTGGAGGGGAAATCTCAAATATTAGTTATTTGGGCCATACCCTGATTGTCCCTCAACATTTGTGCCTTAACATTTAAAAAAACCCAACCTATTGATGTAGAAAGCGCATGGTGGCATGTGCTATAGATATCTGCTGCGGGGGAAAGACTGTTGTCTCATTAATCTCTTGTAGCATTTATTCCTTCATTATCTTGTATATTCTTTTGAGAGGTTTTCTCAAACTTTTATTTTTAGGATAAGGATTCCAAATTCCGCCTGATTCTGAATGAGAGCCGTATTCACCGGTTGGCTCGGTACTACAAGACCAAGAGAGTGCTCCCACCCAATTGGAAATAGTGAGTGTTGACCATTATTGTCTGTGGATGTTTTTACATGTTTGGGATATTTGAAACACTGTTGTCCCCCAAATGCCTTAGAACCCTGCCTGTTGGGTGGGCCCCACGGGGTTAATTCTTAGTTCAGTACTTAAAATGTTATTAACACCTTTTTTGGTTTTTTTTCTTCCTTGCAGTGAATCATCCACAGCCTCTGCTCTGGTTGCATAAATATTGATTTATGTACTAAAATAATAAAATCCAATATCTAACTGAATCTTTGTTTTGCTTTTCCTTTTATGGTAATAGTTATTAGAGCTGTCTGAAATAACCTCTTACTGGGAACCTGCTTTTAAGGATCACTATAAACATTGGCTTCAGCCTACTGACTAGTCACTTCATTTCACCATTTTATAGAGAAAGGGATTGAGGTCCAGTAATTGGTTTCTCATTCCTGTCACCAAACCTGTATCCATACTTTTCCAACACTATCCTGGATACTCTAAAATGTGAATTATTATTTTCTTGCGTCCTCTGGTTGCTTGACCTCCCTCCTGTTTATTATTCATATAAACTTGCCATTTCCCTTGTTTCAAAAACTCAGGAAAACTGCTGCCTAGTGCTTAAAATGTTCCATTAAAGTGAATTTCATGTCATGCTTATTCCTAGCTACCATACCTTAAGTGATTATTCATTTACACTTTAATATAGTTGCAAATTGACAATGACTTTTAGTGTAATTGCTCTGTGTGAAAATGTATTCTATCTTCAGGTCTCGTTACTTGTAAAGGAGTTAAGCTCTCTTAGAATCCCTGTTTGATGTCTTTTCATCCCTTGACTATTGTCCATATTTCTCAGTAAATTTTTGGAAGGATTTAGTAAGCACAACTGAATTTTTTATTTACAAGATATATGCATGGGTAATTTTTCAGCATTGAGAATTGCTACAAAACCTGTTCCAAATTTTCCCTCCCACTCCTCTCCTAGATGGCAGATTAACCAATACATGTTAAAGTGTGTTAAGTACAATATATGTCCATATAGTTATTTTGCTTCACAAGAAGAATTGGACTTTGAAACAGTGTACAATTAACCTGTGAAGGAAATTAAAAATGCAAGTGGACAAAAAGAGGGATTGGAAATTCTATGGAGTGCTTCACATTCATTTCCCAGAGTTCTTTCATATTTGGTTCTATTCATTATTGAGCAAGTGTAACTGATTTAATTCATCTCATTATTGAAGAGGGCCCCGTCCATCAGAATTGATCATCATATAGTATTGTTGAAGTATAGAGTGATCTGGTTCTGCTCATTTCACTCACGCCACAACTGAATTCTTAAACAAAAGCTCTTTCATAATGCCAGCTCTGTTAAGTACCCACTGGATATTATATTGCTGTTTAGGATGTCAGTCATCTAGAGATGAATTAACCTGATCATTTCTGCTGAAATCTTTGAGAACTGGCTTCCCTTTCAACTCCTGTTTGCTGCTTGCTTATTTGTGACTTTGGGTGGGCAAATCCCATCATCTCTCTGGGCTGAGTTCCTTTTCGGCAGCTTGGATAACCACAAAGGCACCAGCCCTCTTCATGGTGGTCCATGAATTTGCAGGTCATGCCTTTGACCTCTTGTTTTGTGCTTAACAGCAGTGGTTTCATTCGCTTTGTCCTGTCCTGTAGTTCCTACCTTTGGATCTTTGGGACAAGCTTGTAGTATTCAGCCAGTTAGCATATACTATATAACTACTGTGGTAAAATCACATCAAATAGTAATTTTTTGTTGAAGATTTTTATGGTCTTGGTCCTAACCTGGTGGCATAATGAATGTAAAGGAAAGCTAGAGTAGAAATAAAAGGGGGAAGAGTTTTGGAGATTTCATCCTTTTGGTGGATGAAGAAATAAGGCCTGAAGGCACATCATGTTTATATGGCATAGAATTGAGATCTCTTAGAAGGGGCTACTTAAGGGAAATTCTCTTGAAGGTGATACTGGATCTGACCTCCCAACATTTTTGGGAAGGGAAAACATTTAGTGTTGAGGACAGGGCTAATTCAAAGGCAAAAAGGTAGGGAACTTTATCTGTTTCATAATGTTCAGTAACATGCAGCCATACGACTAGAAATAATAGAATTTATTTGACATTTTACAAATATTAACTCATTTTATTCCCATAATGCCCCTGGGAAATGGGTACTATTAATATCCTCATTTGAGAAATGGGAAAACAGCTAAAGTGACTTGTTCAAGAGTTACATTACTAGACTGAAATTAAGTTTTGAATCTAGCTCCAGGATTCAGTCTACTGTATTACCTAGCTACTTCAGAATTGGGGTTAAAATGGAATTGATAAGGTAGCTAGATGGTGCAGTGGATAGAGCACCAGCCCTGAAGTCAGGAGGACCTGAGTTCAAATTTGACCTCAGATATGCAACACTTTCTAGCTGTGTGACTCTGGGCAAATCACTTAACCCCAATTGCCAAGAAAACAATGGAATTACACAATTTGGTTAGCAATTTTTGAACTGATGGCAATCTACTTTTTTTTTTTTCTCCTTGTTGCCACAAAAAGTGCTGTTATAAATATTTTGATGTATACAGGGCCTTTTTGTCATTTTTCAGATTTATATTTACTAGTGGCATTTGTGGATCAAAGAATCTATTTGTATAATTCTAAATTGCAGCCACATACTTACATAGCATTCTTTGTGGGAGGCTTATCCTGAGATGAATTCTGAAAGTATCTCCAGTAGAATGTTGGGGTTGGTATAGCTAGAAATAACTATAAGATATTTCCTAAATGCAAGTCAACTCTTTCCACAAGTCAGTGTCTCACTTAACCCATGAAGGCATTTACTGTTTTTCAAATGTATGTAGATGTCACTAGGATGTAGATGAAGTGTGTTTGTCATATCAAAAAGAGATCCTGTCCCTACTCCTCCCCCCCAAAATTGTGAATTACTGTTCTAAAGTGGAAGAGCTATGGTTGGTGTCTTAAAGAATACCCACAATAAGCACAATCATATCTTCAGTTAAGTGGCTTTCAATATTCAAAATCTTCATGCACTTTTCCATTTGAAGGGAATGGATTAAACTGGAAGGACATTTCATCATGAACTAAGCTTTGTGATTTTGCGTTTAAATGCTATTGCTATAACATTTATGGCAAGTTTTTTTAAAAGCCCATGATGTTATCATGTATATACAGCTACATGTAGATTTCCACTATGAATCCTGTCTAACACTGACAGCTGACACGTAGAGCAATGGGATCCTGGGCCCAATTCCACTCCTCCCTGTCTAAAGGAGGTTATAGGTCATATGGCTGGCTCCCACATTACTTCTTATCACTCCTCGGATTCCAAATTGAGTGTTCATTGAGTGTTCGTGGTTATTTACTCCTGGGCATGAAAGTGCTTATTGCTTAGGGATACTAGATGGGGCTGCTTGGGGGAAAGGTTATTTTTGAGGGGGAAAGGAATATGGAAAGCCCTAGTCCCGGACCCCTAAACCTATCTGTCAGGAGGACTGCCGAAGCATGTAGCCTAGTCTCATTTTACAAATGTAGAAGTAAAGGCAGAGAGCAAGAGTTAAAAACTTCCATGAGATCAAACATGGATCGCGCGCAGAGCCGGACTCGGACCCAAGTCTTGTAAGTGCCCAGGCTGGTGCCTGGTGTGGGCTGGGTGAGTAGAACCTCTAATCTTGAACCCTGGAATTAAAAGGCCCCCTCCCTCCCAAAACATAAACAAAAGGGGCTCAATGAGATGGATGAGAGGCACTGCTGGGCCCAAAGGACTTAACTTAGTCCCCATCCCTGACCATCTGAGCAAGAAGAGAAAGCTGAGCTTCCAGCCCAGAGCCCTCGGCGCAGGAAGAGGCCCCCAAAAGGCCCACAGGCACCACTGCCAAAGACCCAGAAAAGAAAGTTCTCACACCAAAATCCTCAGTGTTCGAAATCAATAGAATTTTAATGGGTGGAAACCTCAGGAAAGAAGTTCTGCTGCAGCATCCCAAGGACCAGGGGGCTTCTGAGGGACCTGCCCTAAACCCCACAAGTGGTGTCTCCTCCATTAGGGCAGAGACTATTCACCTTTCTACGTATCCCAACGTGTAGCATAGTGTTTTACAAATTCAAGACCGCGCTAAGTCTCTGAAGAGAAGCTGTGGCCCGCCTCAGAGCTGGTGGTGGAGCCAGAAGGCAGCAAGGTCAAGTCCTGCCTTGGACACACACAGTGCTGACAAAATTGCTTCTCAGAGACCCAGAGGAGGTATCCACTTGAGTCCGAGGTGGTTCCCCCCAAGATCAAGGCTCTAGTCCCATCGCTAATTTTTTTTTTTTTAATTAATAGTTTTTATTTACCAGATATATGCATGGGTAATTTGGCAGCATTGACAATTGCCAAACATTTTGTTCTAATTTTTCCCCTCCTTTCCCCCCCGCCCCCCCATGGCAGGTAGACCAATACACGTTCAATATGTTAAAGTATAAATTAAATACAAGATATGTATACATGTCCAAACAGTTGTTTTGCTGTACAAAAAGAATCGGACTTTGAAATAGCGTACAATTAGCCTGTGAAGGAAATCAGAAATGCAGGAGGACAAAAACCATCGCTGACTTTTAGGGACAGGAGACACAAAGACTAAAGTGAACTAGTGCCTTCCCTCAGGGAGCTTACACTCTAGTAGAAGTGGAGCATATGTGGGATTTACACAGCCCTATGATTCTATTATTTGACAGACAATGAGGTATCCTGACATGTCCCTTCCTCTTCTCCCAAGGGTCTCCCAAGTCCTGATCCCAGTTCCCATTGTGTGGGTCTCAAATAAAGCTATTTACTCTGAGGCAAGTTGAGTGTCTGTGTCCTCATCAGTGAATGCCCTTCCTAATATTCTCTTCCTAAAGTTTTTGTTCATACCCAGCCGTTAACCATATTCCCAGCTGCTGTTCCTCTGACTTGATTTCTCTTTGCTGTCCCCGGACCTTCTCACTTGCTTTCTTACAGCCTGACACGGTTGCTCTCCATCCGTCCATCTGGACATTCAGAGCCCTTGAAACAGCCAAGAGCTGTTGGCTGGTCCGGAGAAACGTGTCCTTCCCCGTGTTTAAGGAATCAGATGTCTACAGAAAGGGCTTGGAGGCCGGAAGGGTTGGGTTCTGATCCCCCCCCCCCCCTGCTTAGCTGGGTGACCTTAGGCAAGTCACAACCTCTGTAAAATGAGAACCACCCCTATTCTCTGGGTTGTAAGGATCTGATGAAAGCCTCTGTCGTACAGTGATACATAATCAGTAGCTAATAGAATGCAAGCTCCTCCAGGGAGCCCCAACTTGGGCCCCTTTTTGTATCCTCAGAGCTTAGCCCAGAGCCTTATTGATTGAGTTGATTGATTGATAATTTGGATGATTGCATAAGTGCAATTCCCAGTATAGCCACTAGATAGCGCTCCTTGGCAGCGCCAGCAACCTCTGCTTTGGGAAACTCCGGAGTGAGGAAATACCTTCCCAGTGCAGGTCCCCATCATCCCAGCAATTTCTAGTCTTAAGAGACTTTCCCTTGATGAGTGATTCTCAAACTTTCTGGTCTCAGGACCCCTTTATGTTCCTAAAAAAAAGAACTTTTGATATATGGGTTCTCTTATCTTGACAGCTACCATGTTAGAAATTAAGACATCCACGATTATAATTATATACTATAACAATAATCTTATTTTATATTGTTATGGTTATTACACAATATATTGTATCATTGTAATATATTGTATTATTGTATATAGGTATATATATTGATATTATAATAAATTTGTTTTGCCCTCCTAGAGACTGGACTGCACTCTAAGGAACACTGGCCTGGATTGCAGAGAGATCCAATGATTTGCCCAACATCGCTCAATGATATATCAAAGGTGGGACTTTGTGGCTTCGAGGTCCGCTCACTTTCTGCTATATCACGATGCCCCATATGACCAAAAATCACTAATATGCCTTTGATTCCCCTGTATACATCTTGTTTTCACACCATTGTTTGTGTGTCATTTCATCCATTAGAATGTGAGCTTCTTGAGGGCAGGGACTGTTTTTACCTTTCTTTGTATCTCTAGCACTTAGCACATTGCTTAGAACATAGTAGCTGCTTATTAAATGCTTAAGGACTCAACCATACATGGTTGATATATGTGAGAATCAGGTAAGTGATGCAAATAGAAATCCAGATAAGCTTGGGACTTTTCAAATACTTCCTCTATTAATTTTGTATCTCCAGAAAAAACAATTTTTTTCTTTTTTGCCTTAATATTTTAATTTTTTTCCAATTACATGCAAAGACAGTTTTCAAAGTTTATTTTTGTAAGATTATGAGTTCCAGATTTTTTCCTTCTCCCTCACTTACTTCCCCCTCTCCCCAAGTCCACAAGCAGTTTGATGTATGTTATACATGTACAATTATTTTAAACATATTTCCATATTAGTGGTGTTTTTAAAAAATTATAATGAAAGGGAAAAACTAAGAAAAAAATAAAAATAGTATGCTTTGATTCACATTCAGGCTTGATAGTTCTTTGGATGTGGATGGCATTTTCCATCCAAGTCTATTGGAACTGTCTTGGATCCCTGTATTACTGAGAAGAGGTAAGTCTGTTATAGTTGATCGACACCCAATCTTGCTGTTTTACTGTGTACAACATTCTCCTGGTTCTGCTCACTTCACTCAGCATCAGTTCCCATAAGTCTCTCCAGGAAAAAAAAACAAACAGTATTTTTCTAATTGAACATAGAGTTTTCTTTGAAGATGCATCAAATCTTCATTTTCCTAGGTACCTGGTTAGTGCTTTTTCAGGTATGTCTATCTATACTCATCTATATCTAATATATCTCTGATTAACAGTCTTGTCTCCATGGAAATTAATATCATATCTTAAAATATTGGAGATCATTGAGTTATACAGGAGAAGAAAGGGAATGAGTTGTCCATGACCATTCTACAAGAGCCCAGAGAACAAGCCTGCATTATGACTTCAAGCCTTGTACTTTTTCTATGATACCAAGCTGGCAGGTTAATGATGATATTGAGATGAGTAATAATAAGTTGTATTGGAACTGAAGCATTATGACAGAAAAAAAAAACAGATTATAATCATTCAGATATAACCTCTCACAAACAACATTATAAGTATTAAACATATCAGCAGATACCACCATTCCAAGCATTCATCTTCAAAGTTCATGGAATTAAATATCCCAGATCTCCTTGATGTGGGAGTTCTCTCTAGTGATGTAGACCAAAGCTTTCTCCCCATCCCCAAGCTTGGTTGTCTCAAGAGACTTGTCCATATCTTCCTGAAAGTTTCTCCCAATATCCAAAGCATAATAGTGGGTCACTTTGTCTGTCTATCTTCCATCCACAAAACATGGCATGAAAAGCTTCCAAAATAGTTAGAGAGGGGGTGGAAAAGCAACTAAGAATCTGTGGGAATAGAAGGAAATATTTAACACTTTATTATCCTGTCTGCCACTAGCGTACCGATGATACATTACCTGAGTCTTCAGATGAGCTCATAATCCACTACTCTTATTCCATTACAAAACTTTATCCCTTGAATAGATTATAAAAGAAGAATATTCTTTATCTCCACCAAAAACGATGAGCATAAGACAAGAATAAGAGCAACTCGCTTTTCTGTAGCACTTAACAGTTTGAAAATGATGAAATTGGGATTGTGGTCCCAGAGGGACAGTATATCATGGGGGACAGTGGGATGTCACCCAGGAAAGCTCATGGTTGGCTCTTCCAAGAAGAAAGCAGCTAGCAGGTCTTTGGAGATAACCAGCATGGGCTGCATTCCTCCCCGGCTAGATCCACAGCAGGGCCTAGAGTTAGAAATGACAATAATAGCCAGCATTTACACAGTGCTTGAAACTTTTCAAAACACTTGACCAGCTTCAATAACTCTGGGAGGGAAGTGCTATTATTATCCCCATTTGACAGATGAATAAATTAAGGCAGCCAGGTTAAATGGCTTGCCCAGAGTCACACAGCTTGTGTGCGTTCTGACTTGAATTCAGGTCTTCAGGAATGATTCAGAGCCCACTGTCCCACCTGGCTTCCCGTTTCTTATTTGCAATGCAAAATATTGAGTTCATCTACCTAGCTGGAGCATTATTGCCTAAGTTTCAACAGTATTTCCCACATTTGTTTCCCGAGGTGTCTGTCTAGCAGAACATTCTCTTGCATAGAGCAAGCTCAGTGGCCTTTTGGAAGTCTGCCTCTCCAGCGTGTTCTGCATATCTTTGGACCATGGGCTCATGGCAAAGCACAGGGCCCAAAGGGAACTTGCAGGTCATTTAGACACTGCTTCCATTTTACAGACTTATTAGCTGCAGGTCACTCAGCCTCAGTCTTCTCATCTGTAAAATGGGGATAATCAGGCTGGTTCTACATCCTTCATAGAGCTGTGGGACCAAAAGAGATGATAGAAGCAAATTACCTTGTAATCTTTAAAGAGCTATATAAATGTCAGTTAGCGATTCAATAATAATGAATTAAAGTGCCATATGAAGGCCAGTTATCATTAATTTAGTGATTCAGTGGATTAAGGCCAAGTCTTGCCACTGACTTATAATGGCTATGTAATTATCCGCAAGTCACTAAAAATTCTCAATCGACAAATCGAAGCCGTGTTCCATTCCCTGCTTCCCCCACTCCCAAATTAATATTTAGTAAGTGCATTGAATTCAGGTGCACTCAAGGAGCTAGAGCAAGGAAAAGAGAAGCACAGAGGACATGTTCAGCAAAGTGCCCCAAGAAAGGAGAAGGGAGTGATCACTGTCAATTGGAGGAATCCCAGGAGATTTCATGAGCTCATCTTGAAGAAAGATTTCAAGAGACTTAGCTTGATAGTGAAGGACTATGTCCTTGGCTTGGGACAGAGTATGAGCAACAGTGGGGAGGTAGGTTACAAGTGGATAAGATGAGGGATATGGAGAAATCTAAAATGGAGACTAATAAGGCAGGCAGTAGGAAATACAGCTAGAAGATAGCTTGGAGCCAGATTATGGGAGGCCTTGAATGCCAGAATGAGGAAGCATTGAAGTTCTTGGTGTACAAGTGCAGAAAGTTTGTGGAAATTATTACTATGAGCATACATTTAAAATATTTCTGTATTGCTAAATTATGATGGCAAAACCACTGACAGCTGCTGTCAATGAACAAAGAGTTTTTAAAATTATTTCTTGAGCCCTTGCACTACTGTAAAGGATATTTGGCTCTTTTATACAAACATCCTAATCTGTCCTTGATGACATATCAAACCCTTTCTCCTCATGGCCCCATTTCCTTCCCACAATAAGCTACCTATTTTTAACCATTTTCAGTGGGAAGCATTTATTCCGTTGCTCAGCATCCATTCATTCGCTCAGCCATTCAGATTTGTAATCTTTGAGTCATCCTTCACTCTTCACCCTCCCTTCCCTCTACCACTACCTCCATTGCCAAATTTTATTGACTTTACCTCCTCATCTCTTGCAACTGTTCCTTAAGAGGCCATAACCTTCTTCAGGCTCTCATCCATCGTTGTCACGGGGATGATTGCCACGTTCTCCTAATTGTTCTCTCTGCCTCAAGTCTGCACTTTCTCTAGTCCATCTAATCCACACAACGGCCAAAATGGTATTTTAAAAGCGTTATTAAAGTCTTTATTTCATGTTCATTGCTGAAAGTATCCCTTTTACCTCTCTAAGCCAGCTATCTTATATAATCAAAATTTTATGTCTAAAGCACAATTCTGGACCATATTACTTTCCTGATCAATAAACTCCCAGGCTCCCTGTTACTTCTAGGATGTTATACATTTCTTCTTGGAGCATTTAATCTCTTCACAACTTGGCAGCAGCCAACCTTTCCAGGCACAATTCAGTCCAGCCAAATTGGCTTTCTGCTCTTCCTTACACATGGCACTTCATTTCCATTTCTTCTTTAGCATGAACTGTCTCCTACACAGCCCCTAGTTTCCTTTCAATTTGAGGTCAAACACCACCTACTACCTTCCTTTATGAGGCATTTACTCTTTTTCTCCAGCTGCCATTCTTCTCTCCCCTCAAATTACCTTGTGTTTAGTTTGTATATTTATATGGATATATGTTGTGGAAGAATGTAAGGTCCTCAAGGCTTCTCCCCAGCAGCACAATGTCTGCCATAGAATATGTAATTAATAAATTCTTTTTAATTGATTGAATTAACACGGAGTACCTAGAAATATGACCAACACTGTATTTAGCATTGGGGAGAGGGGAGAAATAGGAGAGAGCTACAAAATGAGTAGCATATGGTCCCTGCCTTCAGGGAATGAAAATCTAATAAGAATACATCAGAGTTTCTTGAACTTTTTTCCACCTGTGACTCCTTTTTGCTTGAGAAATTTTTATGCAACCCAGGTTTAGGTATATTAAATAGGTTTACAAATCAAACATTTATTGATAGTAAATCATAAATTTGTTTTAAAACAATCCATTGGTCTACACATAATTTTGCCATTTATTAAATGTGAAGGCAATTTTGCATACTAATGAGATAGATGTGCTAGTTTATTTTTACATAAAGAATTAATTAAGTTGGTGGAATATTTGATACCTTTTACTATTGCCAAAGTTTTTCAACCCCCACATTCAGTTACTTGACGCCCAGTTTAAGAAGCTTTGAGATACTCTGTTAGAGGATCATATAGTAAGAACTGGAAGGGATCTTATAGGTCATGTCCAATTCCCTCCTTTTACAGAGAAAGAAACTGAGCCTAGAGAGATGGAGAGGATTACCCAAAGTCACTTAGATGACAAAAAGCCAAACTGAATTTTGAACTGAAATCCAATGCTCTACTCCCATAGATAGGCTCTGTAGATGGGGTCTATGATGGCTACAGTTTCAAAGGCTGCTTCTCTTGCAATATCCTACCCTGTTTTGATTATTTTTTTCCCCTATTGACTTTAAACTTGCTAACCCACTCTCTTGGGTTTTTTGGTCCAGAAGGCCTCAGCCTGGGACCTTAACCTCAGTAAATGAATGAACTGATACTGTGGGTTACAATGAAATACTACTATTGGACCAGTTGGACTGACATCAAAGAACTGTGGTCTGGCAGCAGCAAAGGCGTCCAGCTCTAAATTTATGATCCTATCCCAAGCAACAGATTAGGTTTCTAAAAGAAAGTCTTCATGTCTTTCCTCTAGGTGCCTGAGCTGGGCCATAGGAGCTCAGTGGCTACCTTTATGCAAATCAGAAGCGGGTGAACAGTTGATCTCTGGATCCCTCAGGGCAGGCTAGCCTCTAAACCAGAAAGTTCCTGCTTAATTTCCCTTTTCCTCCATGAGATGGGGACTTTTGATTAGGAGGCAGGACAGGGTCCTTTGCCTATGCTAGGTTCTCTAACACAACCACTCAGAATTTCAAGGGGACTTGAAAGAACATCTATTCCAACGTCTCCATTTTACAGGCAGGAAAACAAAAGCCCAAAGAAAGGAAATGACTTTCATAATCTAGCAGAGAAGGGAGCAGGACTACAGCCTGACTTTTCTTCTTCCTACATTGCTTCCCATCTTTCCTTTGTCCTGGGGAAGGGAGACACCATTGAGCATAAGATTGGAGGTTTAAGCCTCCTGTACATCCCCTCAATAGAAAAGGGTCAATAATTCTAGCAGGCTGTAAGAGATAAGATGGACCTCTAGTCCGAGGGTATTTAATCCAGCACCCACAGGTTGATGGGCAGATTTCTGGAGGCCAGTATACTTGTGTGGAGGAAAAATGACATCTTTATTTTCACTAAGCTCTAACTGAAATGTAGCATTTCCTTCAATTATGAATGTAGACAACATACTAGAATGGTGTTAGGAGAACCTGTGATTTTGTCATTAATAGAATTTACTAATATTTTCATATCATATCTCAGTTATTACAGGCACCTCAAAATAGTTTTTGTGTTCTTCACTGCATTGAAATGATTGTAGAAACTGGATCTGCTGCTCTTCAACTTCCTTCTCTTGGATTCAGGTTGTAGCCAGGGCTCTAAAGTCAGCAATATCCTGAATTCTGAAAAAAAGGCAATAGATACTTCCTCTGAATGTATCCTAAAAAGAGAGAGAAATATATGCGTATATTATATATATATGTATTATATATATACATATAGAGAGAGGTACTTTGAAGCATGCCATACTAGCTATGGGAAGTATTCAGCAGCTGCTCCAATGATGCAAAAAAATCTAAATTTGGAGTGGGAGATTTGAGTTCTGATCCCAGATCAGCAAGCATTTATTAAGCACCTAGTATGTAACATCACAGTTCTAGGTTCTGGGAATGCAAAGACAAAAGGATAGAAATGTCCCAGCTCTCAAGGAGCTGATATTCTAAAGGAGGACACAGAACAGCATGTTGTTGAACATGTTGAACAACATGTTCTGTTCATGTAAGCATGTTGTTTGCTTAGGGGAGGACATGCACTAGCATCTGTGGGAGAAGAGAGAAATGATGTAAGGTGATGAGATGGTGGCACTAACTTGGACCCAAGGGTCCTCTCTCTAGACATGTCCCCTTCTTTATAAAATGAGAGGGTGTCCAAAGCAATCCCAATAGACTTTGGACTGAAAATGCCATCTGCATCCAGAAAAAGAACTTTGGAGATTGAATGTAAATCAGCACATGCATGTCCACTTCTTTTTTCTGTTTTTTCTTCCCCCTCTCCAATAGTTTTTCCTTTTTGCTCTGATTTTTCTCTCCCAATGTGATTCATAAAGTAATATGTATTAAAATGAATTTTAAAAATTAAAAATTAAAATGAGGAGGTGGGACTAGATGATCTCCATGATCCCTTTGGGGACAAGGAACTCCCTGGTGAGACAACTTTTTCATCTTGGAACAGGTCGGTACCTCTATTCCTTCTTTTGTCAAATGGACATCATTCTCTCCAGCCTCCTCACCCAGCAAGGACAGGATCCACTGAGATCTCAGAAATGATAGAAGTCCCAGCCATAAACAAAGTATAAGTGAAGGAAGGGCTGTACCCCTGAATTCAGTTAGTTCATTGTTTGTCCTTAATTCTCCAAGAGGACCATGACATCAGAGAGGTGATGTCATGACATGCAGGTGAATTGGACTGAAGAGAGGGGGAATTGTGCAAAATCACCAGCCTCACTTTCTCCTCCAGGGCCATCTGGGTCTGGTGGCCAGATCCAGACCGAGACAAGTGCCCCTGGGCAAGACAGGAGGAAAGTAGCATTTAGTAAGCCTGACTATGAAAGGCTGCCCTGGGAAACTGGAAGAGATGGGCTTGCTTCTCTCTCAGTTCTTGGTCAGTTCCTTGAATATATTTAGAGATGGAAGTCATCTCCAGAGTCACTGAGTCTTAACACCCTCTGGAGAACTGAAATCCAGAGGGTTCCAAAGAGATAGAAATGAACATAGGTTCTCATAATGTTCTGGGGAAGAGGAATGGAAACAAGCTTGAGAGCTAGGGTTTTTTGGTTCTTTCTCTCAGTCCCCAAGAATTTGGAGTTGCAGGGCTCCATCACAATCCTCTCAAATATTCCTAAAAAAAGGTGAGTGTATAAGGACCATGCCTTACTTTGCCTCTCAATTCTAAGCCAATCCCTTACTTGACCCTCTCTGCACTCCCTTCTAGAGCTGCCTTCAAAACTCAGAATCAGCTAAATTTCTTACAGAACAATTTTCTCCTCCCTGCAAAAGTACTGTCTGACCACAGCTCACTTTCTCCTCTTGCTCATGGACCTTTTCTCCAAATCCTCAATTCATACAAGAGATAGGATAATACGGTTGGGCTTGACTTATATTTGTGATAATTGAGAAGCACTAGACAAGGACTATGGACCTCCTCTCCTGATTGATAGTAGTGTCCCCTTTACCAGTGTGTCACAGTGCCTATAGGGAATATTAGAAAAATCTTAGAATTGCACTATTCTATCAGGACTTTAAGAATCCCCTAAACTGATTGTGGATCACAACACAGCATTTTCACTTCTTTTGTTGTGGTTTGCTTGAATTTTATTTTCTTTCTCATTTTTCTTCCTTTTTGATCTGATTCTTCTTGTGCAGCAAGATAATTGTATAAATATGTTTGCCTATATTCTATTTGCATATATTTTTTACCATGTTTACCATATATTGGATCACTTCTCATCTAGGAAAGGGGGTGGGGAAAGGGGAGAAAATTGGAACACAAGGTTTTGCAAGAGTCAATGGTGAAAAATTATCTTCATGTGTTTTGAAAATAAAAAGCTTCAATTATAAAAAATGAAAAAAAAAAAAAACAACCTAACCAAAAAAAAAAAAAAAAAAAGAATTCCCTAAGAAAACATCTAATTCTTTGGGACAGTCTACCTTGAACCCTTAACAAGCACCTTAGTGAGTAAGGGGGTGAGCATCCCTATGGGAATGAAAGCAGAGGTGGGAAGGAATGGAGGTATATGGGAAGGGAGCCCATGCCTCACGACATTGGTGAGTCAGCTCAAACCCACAGAAAGCGATGACCAATCCTCCCTCCTACACTGTTGCAAGGGAACAACATTGGACTGAGTTATATTCCAGGCTGTGCCACTGAATCACAATGTGATCTTTCCTCTCTCTCTGGGTCTATTTCCTTCTCTCTAAAATGTAGAAAATGGATTAGATCAGTAGACCTGTAAGGTATGGCCCTAGGGAGATGGACTGTTGAGACCAGCTCATTAAATGACACAGCTGCAGAATAGAGAAATGGGCCTTCTGAAGAGTGAATAACCTAATGCTTCACACACACATTTATTTTTCAAGTGGATGTGGCTATTGTTGCAAGAAAAAGTAGCTATTTTTTTGGAAAATCATTACTGAATATAGGGAGGGAGAAGGGTGTCTCAGAAATTTGACGATATTAGATATGGGACTTCAAACTTGAAAAGAGAGGAAATGATTAGATCAGAGGTCTCTGAGGTTCCCTTCCAGTTCTAAATCTCATGATTCATGCCTGAGTGTTCAAGTGTCTGGATGAGCCCTGAGTCATCTTCCCAGCAGCTTCAGGCTCCATTCCCTCCTCCAACTGCTTAATGGGAACTATTGGTTTCTTGTTTTTTGGTATCTCGGAATACAACAGATTCTGGACATTGACTTCTGTGCCATTCGCCATTTGTCTTTATGGGCCAGATCACCCTGACTCTTAGTTTCCTCATCTATTAAATGAGGGAGTTGGATTAGATTATGTCTGATGCATCTTTTGGTTCTAAACCAATGATCCCGTGGGTCTGGATCATGAGTCAGATATACCAACAGTTATAATCCAATTACTTTTTCCTACCTCTTGTCTGTTCAGAAAGCTTCTGAAGCTCTCTCCTTAATAATTTGCATGACCTTTGTGAGACCCTTTACTATCTGCCACCAGTCTACCTTTTTTTGTTTTTAATTTTACTTTTGTCTTATTGAATTGTTTAATCCTTTCACATTTCACATTAAAATTGTTAAGTTTGTATTTTTCTCCAATTGCTTTTCTTAGTAATGCTTTTTAAAATTCGATTTTATTTTTTCTATTGAAATGCATTTATTTCTCTTTCCTACTTTTCCTCCCCCCAATTAAGAAAAGAAAAAAATTGGGGCAGCTAGGTGGCGCAGTGGACAGAGCACTATCCTTGAATTCAGGAGGACCGGAGTTCAAATCTGGTCTCAGACACTTAACACTTCCCAGCTATGTGACCCTGGGCAAGTCACTTAACCCCAGCCTCAGGAAAAAAAAATACAGACAGATATTCATAGTCAAGCAAAGCAAATTCTTAAAAGAACTGGCCATATCCAAAAATACATTCTCTCTTTTTGCATCACCTATCAGGGAACAAGTGCATGCTTCATTTTTAGTCCTCTGCAATCTTGGGTTTTTGTTTTGCTAATCAGCATTCTAAAATTTTTAAAAGTTGATTTTCTTTATAATGTTATTGTTATATAAATTGTTCTTCTGGTTCTGTTTATTTCAGTTTGCATCACTTCATATAGTCTTCCCAGTTTCTCACTGTCCATTTAGCTCATCATTTTTTATGGCACACTAATATTCCATTTCAGTTATCATGTCATGTATAATAATTTGTTTATGAACTTCCATTTCCTTTGAATATATATCTTGCAGGGAAGGATTCTTGCTCATATAAATTTGAGTAATTTATTTATGTGTCTTAGATATACCTTTTTTTCAGAGAAACTTCCTGCAAAGGTTTTTTTTTTTTTTCTCCAACCATCTGTTTCTTGTCTAATTTAACTGTTTGTGAAGAAAAAAAAATACTATATTATTTAAAATTTATTATAGTTATATACAATCAAAACTGTCTATTTTCTCTCTTGTGATCTTCTTTGGTCATGAATCTTCCCATGATGCCCTCCTTTATGGCTAAGCCATGTATCACCCTAACTTTCCAATCTTACTCTTCCCTCCATTCAGTCATATCTTCAGGACAAACAACACTGGACTCCAAAGGACTCACCTTGTTCTCTCTCCTGTTCCTGATCTCTTGAACAATAATAGTTGTGGGAAGGACTATCATTGGCTTTGGAATGAGAAGATCTGGCCTATGATACTTACTGTATGATGTGACTTTGGGAAAACCAGCTAACCTCCTGAACCTTTCAGACCCTTGAGAATGGCCTTGAGGGGCAGCTAGGTGGCACAGTGGATAGAGCACCAGCCCTGAATTCAGGAGGACCCCAGTTCAAATGTGGTCTCAGACACTTAACACTTCCTAGCTGTGTGACCCTGGGCAAGTCACTTAACCCCAGCCTAAAAAAAAAAAAAAAAAAAAAAGAGAATGGCCTTGGATTAAATGGCTTCTGTGGTCCCTCCCTGTTTTGATCCTTTTCCCTCTTCTTTCCTTGTTGAAACCTACTCATTTTTCAAAGCCCATTTTAGATGCTTCCTCCTTCAGGAAGCTTTTCCTCTTCCCACATAGCACTTTATTATGCAACCCTCTTATCTGTAATGTTGTATATTCCACATATAGCAGGACAGGAATCTTGCATTATATTAACTTAGTATCTTTCTCAACATTCACCACATTGCTTTACACAAAAGCACTATATAAGAAGTTATAAAGTTATGCACAAACAAAACCAATGCAAGTTAAATGAGAAGAGGAGAAGGTTAAGGGAGGTGAGGGGTGAGAGGGGAAGGGGGAAGGAGGAGAAGAGAGTCTTTGCAACAAATTTCTCTGGTAAATTTGTCATTTTTAAGATATACAGAGAACTGAGTTATATTTTTTTTGTTAAATTTATAAAAAATATGAGTTATTCCTCAAGTATTCCTCCTGACTTAACAGAAATTCTTGATAGGGGGCATTTTTCCTTTGAGGCTATTCTTTGAAATGTAAGTTGTCAATAACATGAAAAGATCACTATTCATTAAAGAAATTCAAATTAAAACAACTCTAAAGTTCTTCCTCACACCCCTTAGATTGGTAAAGTAGAAAAAAAGAGAAAATGGCACATACTGGAGAAGCTGTGGGCAAATAAATATTTTAATGCACTATTAACAGAGCTGTAAACTAGTCCAGCCATTCTGGAAAGCAATTTGGAACTATGCCCCAAAAGCTATTAAGCTGTGCATACCTTCTGACCTGGCAATACCACAGCTCAGTCTGAACCCTTACAGAGATCAAAGGAAAGTGGAAAAGGACTCATATGTACTCAAAATATTTATAGCAGCTCATTTTGTAGGTGTGAAAAACTGAAAACTGTGGGGGTGTCCATTATTTGAAAAATGGCTAAAGAAATTTTAGTGTATGAGTGTGCTATTGTGCTGTAAGAAATGATGAAGGGGATAGTTTCATAGAAATCCGGGATGATTTGTATGAACTGGGATGATACAGAGTGAAATGAATTGTCTGGATAATTCTTAATAGAAACACTTCCTGATAGAAAGGTGATGGACGCAGCAGCCTGAGACAAATATTTTTTGGACATGGCCAGTGCAGAAATTTATTTTGCTTAAAGATACATGCTTGTAATAGCTTAGTTTTCTTACTTTCTCAATGGGGAGGAGGCATGTGAGGGAGAGACAGATGTTGTTTATTGAAAAAGTAAATATGAAAGAGAAAAGGTATAAAAAGACACATCACAAGACTGTATAAGTGTTATACAAAGTTTAGAAGAAGTGGATTTGCCCCCTTCCCCTTCTCTCGTTCCTTCATGAATAGTATATAAGTATATATATATGTGTGTGTGTGTGTGAGTACACATATATAACATACACATTTGTGTGTAATTACATATATATGTGAATGTATTGGTAATTGATTTGGTAAGGTACTTAGCTGGTTGGTTGGAAATTGAGAGGAACTTGTTCTTCAGTATAAGAAATAAGAGAATGCCTTTGCAATTTCAAAAGTGTTTGCTAGCCTAGACACCCTTTCCGGCAAGAATGTAAAATAAAATCCTTCCAAGATTAACAAAAAAAAAAAAGTTTAAAATAGCTACATTAATCAATGAATAGAGCTCAGGGCGTGGAATCAGGGAGACCTAAATTCAAATCATGACTCAGACATTTATCAGCTCTGGCAATTCTGTCCCCCTCAGTTTCTTCATCTGTAAAGTGAGTATATAAAGCACCTACCTTCCAGAGTTATTGTGAGGAATTAATTTTGGGGGTTTTCAAACTACGGCCTGTGGGCCACACGCGGCCCGCTTCGGACGTTTATGTGGCCCACCAGGTTATGGCAAATGGGCTGAGGGCGGAGACAGAGTGTGAGCTTTTGTTTTTACTATAGTCCGGCCTCCCACAGTCTGAGGAACAGTGAACTGGCCCCCTGTTTTAAAAGTTTGAGGACCACTGAATTAGATGATATTTGTAAAGCACAATATAAACTATTATCATCAAGAGGCTAATAGCCCAGAGTCCCCTTTATATTTTCCTCATTATACAAAAGATCACTGGTCTCTCTCTCTCCAGCTAGAGGGAAGTTAAGGGAAGGCACTTTCCTAGTCGGAGATCCTTCTCAGGAGAACAAAGGAATCCTATAGGATTCTGACCAAGGATTTCATTCTGTTACTTGGGTATCTAGAATTGTCTTAGGGTCACAGGATTATAGCTCATCCCTAGACACCCCCACCTTGCTACAGTGCAGGAATAAGAATGATAATAATAGCTGGGCATTTTAACTTTGACTTTACAGCAATAGGAACTTTTCTAGGGCAGGATCCTTGAGGGACAAACTGAAGCAGCCCGAAGTCACGTAGCTAGTAAGCCCGATGGGCAGAACATGAACTCAGGTGTTCCTGCTTTGCACACTGCCTACTTAGAATAAAAGTTCATACTGTCAGAGTCACTGGCACTGTCAAATGTTTCAACATCAAAATCGGATATGATTTCATCAGATGAAATGATATGAAAGAAGATGTGTTACCATCTGCTTTGCAGATCTTTCCACCTGATCTGCAGCTTGTTGTGTCCCCTGTGAGAATGTGAGCACCTGGAGAACAGAGACTATTTTAGCTTTTCTATTTGTACCCCCAGGGTTTAGTGCAAAGCTTTGTACATGCTTAAGAAATGCCTTTTCTTCTTTTTTTTTGTTCATTCATTCCTTGTCTCAAATGTCACAACATCCCTGTGACTCGTATTATTCTTTCCACTTTAGAACTGATCACACTGAGGCTGAGGGAGGTTCCCAGCTAGGATTTGAACCCAGCTGTCCTTGAATGTACTCCTAATTTAGGAAACCTGGGTTTGAGTTAACTATGTCACCTTGGGTTAGCCCTTTCCCTTAAAGTACCTAGTTTCCTTATATACAAAGTAAGGATAACAATTCCTGCTCTTTCGACCTCTTAGGGCTCCCGTGAAACTCAAATAAGGTAAATTGGAATGCCATTAAGAACTCAAAAGCAAGGGAGAACTATCACTATTAGAAACAGCGGTTATAGTGAAGGGAAAGCATGGGATTTTGGAGAGAGAATGGTGGACTGGTAGTCAAGAAGACCTGAGTTCAAATCCTGATGCAGGCTATACTGATTGTATGACCCCAAATGAGTCATTTGCACTCCTCAAAACTCCTGTCCTGTCAAACTCAGAAAGGGTGCCACTGAACCATATATCAGGATCCCTGCAACGCTGCATATTGATTGACTTAGAAAAATATGTATTAACAACTAAGTCAAGTATTTGACACCTCTGTTCTAAGCAACTCTCTTTAAACCTAATAACAAAAGTGATTAAAAAAAAAAAGTACCTCCCATACTATCTTTTCCACCAGGTATGACACCTCTATATAAAATGTTATGCATTTTTATAATATATATATATGTATATATATACGTATATGTATATACATATATATGTATATATATATATATATATATATATATATATACATGTGTATGTGTATGTAAAACTACATTTTTAAGAACACACAGATTCCTACTTTACAACCACTTTGTGATATAAGAAGACCTTCCCATTTCTGCCAAGAGCAGCAAGGCTCTATTCATTTGTCTATCTCTAGACTGTTTCTTTCTGAAGTCCTTTCTCTGGTAATTTAGATCCTGTTCTTGCCTTGGTCAGCTGTGGACCATCCTCCACAACCCAGTTGAGAAATCTAACACAGAGGCCATCATCATTTCCCAATTCCCACGAGGATGGAGAAAAAACCCACAGCAATGAAAATGCAGAGCCAGCTTCATACCAAGGACAGAGGGAAGGGTCAGCTAGCAGCCTGATGTGGCTTTGGTTCCTAGGTGAGAGCTGAAAATGTCCCGAGTCATCATATAGTCCTACTCATATTTTAATGAATAAGAAAACAGGCTCTAAATAAGGCAGAACTGTAGCTCACTCAGTAAGATATTCTCCATCCTTTGGGAAGTTTTTGGATTTTTTTTTGGTTTTAAGTTTTCAGATTGTAACTTCTAATAACAGTCCTCAAATTGAGGTGTGATTGATAGGAAATAGGGCGTTATATTCCTCATGTTTCCAGTCAGTGATTTGACTTTGAGATAGGAGATAGTTCCTTGCATAATGCTCACCCAAGGCATATTCTTGGCAACCTTGCTTCTGCCCCAGGACCCATCACCAGCACCTTATTGGATTGCCAACAAAGTCACCTTGGGGAATTCTGTGAGCTGCTAAATTCCATGCTAAATATGAAAATCTAAGGATACCTTCCTTTTACTCTCTCCACCTTCCCCAACATTCTGCCCAAAGGAACAGGAGAGAGAGGGGAAGGAATAATGATTACATCTCAGAGAATATCAATTTCTCTTTTTTCAGTGTCACCATCTTTCTTCTAGAAATTTGAGCTCCAAACTTTGGAGTCGCCTATAACTTCTCATTTTCCTTCAATCCCCACAACTCATTGATTTGCCAGCTTCTGTCCCTTTTGCATTTCCTTGATAACCAACCTAGTCCAGGCTCTGATCTTATCATGGTTTTCAGATGCTTCTTGGTCTCTCTGCCTCAATTTCTCCTCTCTTCAATTTATCCTACACTGCCTTCCAAAATCATCTTTCTAAAACATACCAAGTAGCTGCGAATTGGTTCAATCATTCGGGAAAACAATTAGGAAGTAAGTTTTTTGTTTTGTTTTGTTTTATTTTTTAAAGTTACTTAAATGTTCACTCCATTAACCCAGAGATTCTTTGCTAAGCTTTTGCTCTGAAAAAGAGAAGAATATTATAGTCCTTCATTAGAAAAAAAGATGGAAACAAAGAAAGTATTCATTGATTGACGAAGAACTAAGCAAAATATAATACATGAATGCATTGGAATATTCCTATACTATAAGAAATGGAGATAAAGAATCTGGAGAATCATGGAAAGATTTATATATATATCATTAGAATGGAGTAAGGAAAACCAAGAAAAACAATGAACATAATGACTATGACAATATAAAAAAACAATAAACAAAACTGAATATCATATAATTATTTTAATAGTACTTTCCCCCCGATTGTACATAAAGACAGTTTTTAACATTCATTTTTACAAAAATTTGAGTTCCAATTTTTTTTCTTCCTCTTTACTTTTCCATTCCCCTCCTTAAAACAGTAAGCAATTTGATGTAGGTGCAATCATGTAAAACATATTTCCATATTAGTCATAGTTGTGAAAGAAGAAACAAACCAAAAGGAAAAAAAAAAAAAACCATGAACAAAGTAAAGAAAGTGGAAAATAGTATGCTTCAATTTGCATTCAGAGTCCATCAGTTCTTTTTCTGAATGTGGATAGAATTTTCCAGCATGAGTCCTTTGTAACTGTCTTGGATCACTTTATTGCCGAGAAGAGCTAAGTCATTCATAGTTGATCATCACACAATGTTGCTGTTACTGTGGGCAATGTTTTCCTGGTTCTGCTCTGGATGTTGTATAATTATAATGAACAAGCTTTGCTTCAGACAATCAAAGAATCCTGAAAGTTAGATGGGTTTTTAAATAGCCACCGAAGTTACACCATACCTGAAAAACAAAACAAAATAAAACAAACCACCACAATATACTAGGATATACATCTAGACTCTGCTTGAAGATACTCTACTCTCTGTTAAGAGGGGGGGGAAGATTCAGAATTTCTATCCCCCTACTTCTTGGCAGAGAAATATGTATGGGGGAGGAGTTTAGGTATAAAATATTGCATATCCAGGCAGACATGGTTGATAGTATTGATTGGTTTTGCTGAATTGCTTCACCTCCCCCTTCTAAAAATATTGTTTTGTTTTTGAAAATAATTGTGATGTAAATAACAAAAATGCACCAATAAAACCACCATTTTCTAAATCATAGATTCTTAGACTTCATAGTAAAGAGAGGAATGAGACATTTTTCCCTTCTACCTAGCAGATGAACCATTAACTTTATGAACTAGAAATTTTTAGTAATGCATCTATTTTGTAACCTACTTTATTCAATCTGTACTACATCTACCTTAAATCATAGGATCCTAGACACTACTGGGAATAAACATGTCCTCCTGAATTTCTAATTTGATCATGGGTAAGTACATAAAAGTATTTGAAGAACTTTGTCCAGTAATTTGGAAAATTAAGATGGGTGCATGGCCTGAGCCCTCAGTTTTGTACCATCAGAGCTCTTTAAATCTTCAGTTACTATTAATTAGCAAAGAAGTCATAGGCCATTTTACTTGGGATAAGACAAGAACTGCAAAATAATATGTAAACTGTGGGATGCTTATCATTGGACATTCCTGCCTGTTTGGGACTAGATAACATTTGAATCCCTTCTAATTCTGGTTTATTCCCCAACGGGAATAAACAAAGAAGCCCAGAGCCTTACTCAGACTTTCTTCTTTTAGCATAATTCCATTATGCTTTCCTAGGACATCCTGCCATCAAACCCATTTCTCACCACTATATCCAATGATTATCTCTACCCTGATCATCAAATGTCCGTTGGCTATTGGAAACCGGATGTTTCAGAGAGCTATCCAATCGAATTGTGTCTTCTGACAAAATCTGCCCTTTTTCCAAACTTCCCTATTCTAGGGAAGACATGTACCACTAATTTCTAGTCTCTCAGATTGATAACCTTGATATTCTCTTCAACTTCTCACTTTCATTCACTCTAAATAATCAATCTGCCAGATCTCAGCATTTCTACCTTCACAATATCTGACACATCCTATCCATTCTCTTTCACCAAACTGCAGCCAACTTAGCTTAGGGCTTCAACACCTTTCACCTGAATTATTAGCTTCATAACTGCTCCAATCTGTCCTCTACACAGCTAACTTATTAGTGACCAAAACACTTAGTAAGGGTTTATTGTGGGATCCAAGTCTCCTGACTTACAAGGTAAGTCACTGTAGCTTCTATCCACCATAGTAAATATACTATGCTGCCTTTCAAAACAATAAAATTGTAAAGCACCTAGCACAGTAAAAACCGGTGCAGGATAAGTACTATATAAATGTTAGGTATTATAGTTATTATTAACTTTAAGAATGATGTGATGCTCCCCAAGAAAGATAACTGGGTCTCTGAACTAAATGTCAGTCAACAAATTTTGGTTCCAGGTACTATATTAATTAAGCATAGAGATACAAATAGAAGGGGGGAAAAGTCCTTGTGCTCAAGGAGTGCATACTTGAATGGGAGGGAGTGTTGACAATATGAAAATAACTATCATACACACACATAGAGTTGTTAAGGCTCTTAACAACTAAGGGAGGGGGAATTAGGAAAAATGTCTTAGACAAGGTGAGATATGACCAAAGTGAGTCTTGAAGGAGGCCAGGGAAGCAGAGATGTAAGGAAGGAGAGATTCTAGGTAAGGGGTACATCTTTGCAATCCAAATATGACACTAGGGTCCTTAAGTCTCAATGACAAGAAAAATAATTAGGTACAAACTTAGGAGAAATTTGCAGCTACTAATCACAGTAAAGAGAAGAGAGATCTGGTTTTGGTGGAACCTATGCAACCCTACTTCTGTGAGGTCAGGAAGAGTTAAAGATCATCGATCCAAATGACCTGGGCATCTGGGTCATTCCTTCTCTCCTCCTTCTTTGACCATAATCTTGACTTCCATTTTATGGCTTCAGCACCAATTTCATAACTATCCTGAGAAGGAGAACATGAAAGGGTCATTGCCTTAATTGTATAGAACAGCAAAGTAATGCTTAGATATGACTTGTAAACTTGTAACACAGGATTCCCTTTAATATGATCTCCCACATCTTCTGTATTTGTATTATATGTCCAGATTCTCTTGAGGGCAAATACCTGGTTCTTATCATTTTCTGGTATCTCCTTGTGCTTAACACAGGCACAAAGTAATCAATTAAAAACCACTTGCTGGGGCAGCTAGGGGGCGCAGTGGATAGAGCACCAGTCTTGAATTCAGGAGGACTCAAGTTCAAATCTGATCTCAGACACTTCACATTTCCTGGCTGTGTGACCCTGGGCAAGTCACTTAGCCTCAGGAAAAAAAACAAACAAACAAACAAAAAAAAACCTTACTGATATATAACCTATATCCTATTCAAGAGGGGGGAATGTGAGGAAGGAAGGGAGAAAAATTTGGAATACAGAATCTTACAGAAATGAATATTGAAAACTATCTTTGCATGTATTTGGAAAAATAAACCACTATTGAAGAAAAACTTGTTGATAATGAGGAAGATGGTGATGAGAAATGATAGAATTCATAATGAAGGGAGCAGGTCTTCTTCCTGTGATTATACTATTTATGATAGACTTTTGGACAGTGCTAAGGACTTTGGCCCCATATCTTCAGGAGCTGAAGTGGGGGGGAGGGAGGGAGGGAAAGGGGTGACAAGGAGGCAAGAGTTGCAGCACCTGCAGAAATACTTGTGAGTTTGAATCACAAAAATGGCAAATTCCCTAGATAACAGAAACAGGAAATGGCTTGGAAGGACAGCCCATGATCTTCAGGGACACTCTCATTCCATAGGTTCTTAGAGTCAGGGTCCTAAACTGCCTCCATTAAGATCAGAAAGAAAGTGGTTTAAATAACATACCACCTCTTGTCTCCTATTTCAGAGGCAGTGATAATCCAGATCGACTGTCACATTAGCAAAGTGTTAGTATTAAAAACCTGGGGCCATTAAAAATGTTCTGAAAATTCCCCAAATCAATCCAGCCGCTCTCCTCCTCTTTGACAACTCTGGGATAGCCTCATTATTTATCTGTACTCCTTATCCCTGAGAGACCTGCTGGTGTTGATCAAGCTCTATAAAACATTCATTTCAAGTGCAATATTGAAAGCTGGGCAGCCGATGTTCTTCATCCACTTGGTCTACCCTGTGTGGATGGATAGATGGAACTCCTCTGAAGGATCACAGATTTCCTCCGAGAAGAAGCCTTGCTATAATCTGCACAATATCTGCAGCAAACATGAGCATCCTGGGTACCTCCTCATCCACAGAGACTCTATCCTTGCTCTGGACTCCTCACCACATCTTGTCCATAAAAGTAGCAAATATCTAGTGGGAGGAGATCCTGAATGATCTTGCTGTGTGGATAGGAGATACCTTAAGACCAGTCCTTTAATAATTATTAATAATAATTAATATTAAAGCTTTACAGACATTATCTCAGTCCTCACAGAAGCCCCGGGAGGTAAAAAAATTGCCATTTTTAAAGAGAATGAGGTAATTTAGCGTGTGTGTGTGCTTTCCAAACCCCCTGTGAATCCAAATTGGCCTCTCTTTCCACGACAGCCAGCTGCTCCCTCCACACTCTATCACCACGTGTGTGCGTGGCTCCAGTCTCTCTCGGGTCAGTATTTCGGGACTTTTGCACACACGTTCCGGGCCGGTATTTGTTGACGGACGGAGCTGCTGTATGAACCTGTTTGGGAAGGCAGGACTCGCGCACCTCCGCTGCAGACCGAGGGAACGTAGAACTGAGCCTGACTAAAGATGCGGGCCCGCGGGGAGATCTGTGAGAAGTTCTCGGCCCCGGTTCAGGTGCTGGACAGAGCAGCTTCCCCCTGCCTCCCCAGCTTTCCAAGAAGAGTTTGTGGGGGCGGGGGAACTGCACCCCAAAGGCCGCTCAACCGGTCACTCAGCCTCTGCTTAATGGCCAGAAAGAAGCTGAGGAGAGAGCTAAAAGGGAGGAGGGCCTGGGGGACCAGCCGGGGTCAGTAGCGCGGCCGAGGTGGCCAGGGGCGGAGGAAGGGCCGGGGACAAAGGCGTCCTCCCGCCCGCGGGGTCTCTCCACCTACTCCGGACTTCTCAAGTTCCCGCAGTTTGGAAGTGGGCGGGGAGGACCCCTCAGGGGAGAAAGTTACTGAATTTGGGATTCGAGCTCGAGCTCCTCCGAGCCCCGGGGAGGCCGCCGCAGGCGTCCGGGATCCGCGGATGGAACGTTCCCGGGAGCTCTGCATGGAAAGCTCTCGGGAGAAGGCTGCAGCCCCTAACACGTTCCCGGGAGGCGCCCAGACCGCCGCAGACCGAACCGAGCGCCCCGGCCGCTGCAGCAGATCGTAGAACCCCAGCTCGCCCGCGCGCAGCCTGCTCCGCCCCCGCCGCCTCCTCCTCCTGGTCCTCCTGGTCCTCCTCCTCCTCCTCCCCGTCCTCCGCCTCCTCCACCTCCTCCGCCTCCCCCAGCGCACTCCTGGCCAACATGGCGGCGGCAGCGGGGGTCGGGCGGGATAGTTTACCTGAGCACTGGTCCTACGGGGTCTGCAGGGACGGCCGCGTCTTCTTTATCGAGTGAGGGCCGGGGGCCGCGGGCGGGGGGCGTGGGGCCGGGCGGGGGAGGGCGGGGCGGCGCGGCTTCTCCCTGCACCCCGTTTCCCTCCCGGCACTAACAGGTGCACGTCTCTCCCCGCCCCCCGCAGTGACCAGCGCCGCTGCACCACCTGGCTGCACCCACGCACCGGGGAGCCCGTCAACTCGGGCCACATGATCCGCTCAGGTGGGTGCGGGACCGGGGCCGGGGCGGGGGAGCGGGCCGAGGAGGACGCGCGGGGTCGGGGCGCTGGGCGGGGAGGCGGCGTGGGCAAAAGTTTGAGCTGACTTTTCTGGGTCTCTTTCCCTGTCTCTTCCCACCTGTTCGGGTTGCCTCAGATCTGCCCCGCGGCTGGGAGGAAGGCTTCTCCGAGGAAGGCGCCAGCTACTTCGTCGAGTGAGTCCCGGGGGCCCGCTATTGTGCGCCGGGGGCTGGGGAGGGGGCGGCCGGGGAGGAAGTAGCGCTGGGGCGGGGGGGGGGGGGCCGGAGCTCCGGACCGCATCGAGCCCGCCCTACTGGACTTTGGCCAGCCCCGCCCGCACCTGGGCAACGTGGGGAGCGCCTCTGCCCACCCGGGGCACGAGGGGAGCCTCAGATGCGCTGCGCTGCGCCGGGCACCGCCAGGTGCCGGGGAGTCACTTCCCGCGGCCCCGGGTCCCGCGGGCCGGCCCCGCCCCCGGCTCGGGTTCTGTTGGCGCGCACTGGCCAGGTGGCGAGAGCGGGTGGGCTGGGGAGGGGCGTGCGGGGGCTGTGCCTTCCCTCCGGAGAAGGCGTTCATCCTCTAGCGTCCCCTTCTCCTCCCTTCGAAGTTTGCATACTCAGAAGCATCCCTGCGGGTGGGGAGGGGAGCGGCGTCTGCGGCCGCATTCCTACTTCCCCCTTTGTGATGTGCTTGCTGGGCGGAGAAAAGGGCTTAAGGGGACGGATTTGTGAAGAGCCCCTGTCCCCAATTCCCCAGGGTCAGAGATCTGCGGCTTGGTGGTTCTGCAGGGGTTTGAAACCCCAAGCTCTGGAGTGCTGCCTTGTCTGTGCCTCCTCACACCTCCCGATAGGAGAGAGCAAGTACGGTCAGCCCCCGGGGGCAAGCTGTGCCCCTGCCCTGTACTCTCTCCTGGCTCCTCCAGCTGCCCGCATCCCAACTGTTAGCCAAGCAAGTACTTGTGGAGTCGTCAAAATAAAACGCACTGATCGCTCTTTCTGATAGGAAGAAAAGTATTCCTCTGTCTGACTTTTTCATTGTAACTCTGGGTCCGCAAAGCCCTGTTGTCTCCCCATTTCCTAGATTTTCTTTTCTATGACTGAGTGCAAACAACACTCAATGTGAAATCTGAAGATTTTGCTGAGTGATTGTGAATGTCACTTAACTCTACAGTGAGCCTTTTCAGTTCCGTCTCTTATATAAAGCAGATTGATAATGCCTGTGCTGAGAGGTTGGGGAGAGCTGAATTTGGAGTCAACAAGCCTTTCACTCAAACTGCCTGTGAGACCATAGTCAAGTCACTTAAATTCCATTTGCCTCAGTTTCCTCATTTGTATAATGGAGATGATAATAATAGAATCGGACTCAGAATTGTTTTGAGGGTCTAATGAGATTGGGTATGTAACATAATTTGTAATCCTTAAAATGCTATATGAAAATGTGAGCTATTATTTATTATGTGAAATTGGTGAGGGTGACTTTCTCTTTAGAGAGGGGTATTGGTTTCCAGGATGCTTAAGAGAGTGTGGAGATGCTTCTGGAATCTTGTTCCTGTTAATGGGCCAACACAGTGATTTTTGGTCTGATTTTGGAACTGCCAGGGGTTCAGTTTGGATCTGTCACCTTTCTGATGACAGGTGCCCTAAAGGCACGGAAGACATTGGGGAAGTTGTTTATCCAAACGCCTTTAGCAGATTCTTGGAATCTCTCACCTCTCTCACTTTCTCCCTCCCCTGAAATAGTGGTCCTGCATTTTCCAGTCTAGCTTTTCTCCACTATGTCCTCATAAACATTATTAATGAAAACTTGTCAAAGACTTGGGGTCTTTGATCAACTGACATCTAAATCATAAATCAGTGATCTAGGGAGAAGGGAATTAAACCCTATGGGATTTGAGAGCCTAGAAGTCGTAGGCAACCTGTGGACATGCTAGCTGTGGGTTATGGGACAGTGAGCTGCTCACCCTCTCTTTGAACTGGCTCCAGAATTCCCCTGTGATTGCCTCAGGACCAGACAAGTGTCTTGGCAACTCCCCAGTGAATATTAAAATCCAGAGAAGCCCAGTTAGACTGGAGAGATGCTACCGCAGGTGCAAGAAAGACACCAGGACCATGGCCAGGGAAGGAGCCAGATTGTCCCCCTCCTCCCAGACTTCTGGATGAACTGGATACACTAGAGTAGACCAAACTGGATTGGGAGAAAATCCCTAATGGGGGTAGAGAATTTGAAAGAGACTAAACCTCTTGATGTGGTTGGTGTGGGCTGTGTTAACTGGGCAGTCAGGTGACTGGTTGAGTGTCCTTGAAATTCTCATGTGTGAATAGCAGGAACAAAGATAAAGACTCTAAATTTCCTTCCCCCTCCCCCCATTCCTCCAGCCCCCTTGAGTATGATACATGATGTAATCTTCTTCTGTAGATTAGGGCAGGCCCGTTAGCTGTCAGCACTGAGTCTTTCTTTAAGCTGAGGACCATAGCCTCTGACAGCATCACAGCAGGCACCTGCTCCCCTTCAGGTGTGACCAGGATATTTATATGCTTTTTTGCTAATGTAAGGTATTTTGATATTCTAGTAGCTGATGGTGGTGTCAAGGGGGAATAATAGAGAAAAGGACTTTAAACTCCAGAGTAAGGAGACTCAGATTTCAGTCCAAGCTCCCCCCATGGCTTACTGTGTCACCTTGGGTAAATGCTATTCCTTCATTCAATCTCAGTTTCCTTATCTGTAAAATGGAAGATTTCATCTGTAAGGCCCACTCTGACTTGAAAACTCTTTTGGTTCTCTTCCTTTCCTCCTGTTCAATTTAACTGGACAACAATATTAATAACTAGCATTTGTACAATACTTTTAAAGGTCCAAAGCACACAGTTTGCATTTAATTGGACTTATTACAATAGCACTGAATTGGTTGTTATTATTATCTCCCCCCAACTTATAGAGAAGGAAAATAAATTAGAAATTAAATTACATGATCAAGGTAATGGCTATAGTAAGTACCTGAGACAAGATTTGTACTCGTGTCTTTCTGACTCTGAATGCCTCTACTATGATATCCACCTGCCTATGTTCTACTTAGATGGTTCCTACTATATTCTAGGCTTGGTACTAGGTTCTGAGAATGTAGAGACAAAAATAAAATGCTTCTTGCCCTTACTGCATCCATTCTCCTGGTGGGAAACAACCTGCACAGCTCCATTTCCTTCTTCTCTTGTGATGCTCTTGTGGAGATTGGCCTGCAACATATGAACCGATCCAGAAGTGCCACCTTAGTGACCATCTTTTCCAGTCAATGACAAACAAGGTGGTTGTATTTCCAAACTTGCACACATTTTGCTTATCTGAAAATTCAACATCAATGAACATTCCTAGGGAAAAGTGTGCTAGATAGACTTGGGAAAATTACTTTTCCAAATTTGGAATTTTAGAACATCCTTCCAAGTAAGGGTTTAATTGTCCAATCGATCCCCTTTGATTGTGTGATTACTTCAGGACATTCGCTATTGAGATATAATATTTCTCTAGGCTGTTTGAAGTCTTTAGAAAGGTCCAGAGGGTTCCTCTGACTGATTAGGAAGTTTGAGTGGAAGATCCCAAGGAAGCATAACTTGCATTTGAATGTCTAGTGGTTAGACAGGTTGGGTAGCTCCCCTGATCAGAAAATACAGCCCTTGGTGTTGTTTGAAAGGCAGCAGCTTCTAGATCTGGGGCCATCCAGGGGAGCAGGTGGAACAACTCATCAATGTCTGTTACTATGCAAAGTTCCAAATTCTTGGCTTTTAAAAATAGGGCAAAATGGAGGAGCACATCCCAGATATTGGGGAAGGAGGAAAGAAATCTCTTGTATGTAAAGTTAAGAACAGCAATTTTCTTTCCCTGCCTGATTTCAGAGAGACAGAAGAGAATTTGAAATAGTGGCAGATAAAATGAAAATGGGCTATTCTATAACAGTTTTATTTTTATTTTTTGAATCATTACTCGCCTAATTCTGGCATCCTTGAAACCTCTTAGAGAACTCTTGAGAAGTGGGTCTGGATAAGCTACTTTCCCAAAGTTCCATTAAACCTTTATATGGAAGAGTGTCCTAAAACTCCAGTTTTGGAAAGGTAATTTTCCCATGGGTGCCTAGTACTTTCCCCCTAGGAATGTTGATTGATATGAATTTTTAGATAAGCAAAATATGTGCAAGTTTGGAAATACAACCACTTTATTTGTCATTGATCGGAAAAGATGGTCACTAAAATGACATTTCTGGATCTGTTTTTGATTTGAAATCATTCCTTGGAAAGACTGTCAGGTCAGCTTCCTCGGATCATTGGTTCATAGCTGAATGGGACCTTTGAGATCATCTAGTTAAATCACCTCATTGTACAGTTTACTTTTTAAAATTTAATTTTAAAAAACTTCTATTTTCAACTTCATTTCAAATAAATTTCTTTTGAGTTCCATATTCTTTCCTTCCTCCCTGCCCTTCCCTGCAAGGGTTAAATTTAACCAAAAGAGATTAAATCCGTTGTTCAAGGTCATGCAGCTGATAAGTGACCAAATTGGGATTTGAATATAGGTCTTCTAGTGCTAAATCTAGCATTTCCCCTTAATATTGTGCTGTCATCCTAACCCAGGAATTCTAAAGTCCTTTTATTTATTGCTCAAGGTTAGGTTCAAGGTTCTCAGCACCCTGGAAGTTTGGCATTTTAAATATCACTTCCTGGTTGTTGGGTTGGTTTTTTTTTTTTTTTTTTTTTTTCAGCTAGAGAAGGGTGGAAACTGGTTTATAGATTTAAATGTTAGGTTGCAGGGCTCTGTGAATAACAGATCACGTTGCCAGGTGGAAAGTGGACAGGGAGGATTAAGAGCCTTGGATATTTGCAATGAGTTCTTAATGACTAGCCCAGAAAAAACTTGGAAAATGTTTTAAAGAAAAATTAGTTCTATTTGAGGTACCAACTGAAGGAGGGTGGTATTTGAGGGCAGACAGATGCTGGGAGGGGGCTGTCAACTGGCACCTCACATGGAGATGGGGAGTTCCCCATATGTGAGCGAGATCTGTTTTTTCCTTGTCACCTGTGGAAATACATTTCAGGTTTTCTAAATTAAGGTACTATAACGAATTGCTTTCTGGTGCTTAGATTAGATGGCCCCATTATTGTTCTGGAACACTCGGTAACTTTCTGAGAGGCAGTTCCAGGTAGGATAAAGAGCTTTGGACTTGGAATCAGAAAGCCTGGGTTCAAGCTTCCGGCCCTGCCATGGATCTAAATTATGGTCACACTGCCCAGTGTCCAGATCTTTGTTACTTCATCTGTTAAGTGGAATGTTGAGAGGGTCTAATGAGATTCTGCATGTAAAAGTGAATCGTAACCATAATATTTATAGAAATGAGAGTTCCTTCTCTTATTAAGCTTTTTCGATTTTTGTTTATGTGTGTGCGCTTTGTTGAAAATTTTTCAGTCGAGCATTTCTCGAATAAGAAGCTATGTCAAGGAGTTAATTTTTAGTTCCCTTGCTATCAGTACCAGGGGTAAATATACTTCCTCCTTTGTTCTCTTAGTGGTTTTTGCCTGTCAGCTTCCTCAAGAGATAGGTAATGTTGCTGTAGATGCTGCCCAATCTTTGGATGTATTAAGATAGTCATGATGCCCAGGTCTAGCAGGTGGCAATGCCAGTGGATTCTGTTCTGGTCTGATGGCACCTGGAGGATTGTGTTCACTCCTGGCTGCCACATTTAGGGTTCAGGCATTGAAAGGCCTGGAGAGTGTCCAGAGGAGAGTGGACATAATGGGGTGGGGTGGGGATGGGGAGATAGGATTGAGCTCATTCATAGTGGATTGGTTGGAGAAAATGGGGAGATTGAATGGAGAGAAGGCTTAGGGAGGGACATGATAGCTGTTGGTCTTCAAGTGTGTGGAGGGTTGTCAGGTAGATGAAGGAGTGAAGCTGTTTTTGGCTTCAGAGGGCAGAGCCAGGTGTAATGGGGCAATGAAATTCATTTAGGGTCAAGAACAATTTCCTACCTAGTAGAGCTGTCCAAAAATGTAAGGGGATGGCCCTGGGGTAGTAGGTTCCTCTGCATTGGAGGTCTTCAAACAAAACTTGGAGGATAACATATTGAATAAGTTTTAGAGGGAATTTTTGCTTACCTGAGGTCTGGATTGGGTGACCTCTAAAATCCCTTTTAGTTCTGTGACTCAGTGAGACTAAGACAGTTATCTAGGAAGCAAACTGAATGTTTAGGAAACAAGGGCCATGTTACTTTCAGCTTTCTTGTCTGTATAGTCTCTTCACATATTAGAAGACCCTATTACGAGCTAGTGTGGCCCAAATAATTCCTCCTCTGCAAGTCAATTTATGGTGCCTCTCCACATTGAGACTAGTGGGTCTTGTGAGAGCAGATACACAGTCTATCACTGGGTCTGCACTCTGAGCCTTTCTAGCTTGCTCGTAGTCCATTATTCTGGAAGTTTTAAGAGTCCCAGGTCACCTTCATGCTGCTCTGAGGCTCTGGAGGCATGACCAGAGAGGCAAAGGGCACATTTGCTCTGTGGAGAGTATCTTTTGTTTCCTCTGTATGTAGTAAATCACTTGGAAACTTTTGTGCAATGACATGTAAATGGAATCTGTTATCTGGATCAGGAAAGAGCTATTAGGAGTATCCAGATGCTGTGAGAAAAAAAAGCCAGGTGTGTAAAGGACATCGGTACTGTATTCACAAACAAGGGGGCTTTCTCAAGAAAGTGAAAGTAGCATAGCCCAGACTTGTGAGGTGACCATTAGGGACTTGCAGGAGTGCATCTGATAGGGACTTGGTCTGCATCATGGGTAACCCAGACCTTGTTTTCTGAGCATTCAGTATGCTTCCTAGATAACTAATTCCTTAATCTGTATCATATCTCTCTGATCTCCACAAACCAGGGCATCTTTGCTTGGGGTTCATGAACTTAGTGTTTTGATTTTTAATATATTGGTAACTACATTTCAATATAAGTAATTTCCTTTGTAATCCTGTGAATTTTAGTCCATGATTAACAAACATTTAAAAAAAGGATCTGTAGACTCTACCAGATAGCCATTCACCAGATGGCCCAAAGGAGGTAAAGAATCCCCTACTAATGTGAGAAAACTGGGACACTAATACATTGTTGGTGGAATTGTGAGCGGATCCAACCATTCTGGAGAACAGTTTGGAACTATGCTCAAAAAGTTATCAAACTGTGCATACCCTTTGACCCAGCAGTGTTTCTACTGGGCCTGTATCCTAAAGAGATCTTAAAAGGAGGAAAAGGGACCCACATGTGCAAAAATATTGAATGGATGTCCATCAGTTGGAGAATGGCTGAATAAATTGTGGTATATATATAACATAAAATGTTATAGAATATTATTGTTCTATAAGAAATGACCAGCAGGATGATTTCAGAGAGACCTGGAGAGACATGAACTGATGCTGAGTGAAGTGAATAGAACCAAGAGAACACTGTATATGACAACAACCAGGTTACATGATGATCAATTCTGATGGGTATAGCTCTTTCTAACAATGAGATGTTTCAGGCCAATTCCAATGATCTTGTGATGATGAGAGCCATCTGCCCCGGGAGAGAGAACTGTGGGAACTGAGGATGGAACACAACATAGTATTTTCACTCTTTTTTGTCATTGCTTGCTTGAATTTTATTTTCTTTCTATTTTTTTTCCTTTTTGACCTGATTTTTCTTGTGCATCAAGATAGTTGTATAAATCTGTATCATTATATTGGATTTAACATATATTTTTACCATGTTTAACATATATTGGATTGTTTGCCATCTGGGGAAGGGTGGGGATTAGAACACAAGGTTTTGCAAAGGACAATGTTGAAAAATTATTCTTGCATATATTTTGAAAATAAAAAAAAATTTCAATAAAAAACAAACAAAAGAATCCCCTATCAAGGAAAAAGAGAAAATGTGAGTTAGTGTAGTTTTACTAACCAGTGTAGGAAGTGGGACAAGTGACAAGTGGAACTGATGGTTTCTTCCCTTCCCCATCTTCTGAATCTCCTAGCATTGAGGGACATCATACCGGCCCTTACTTTTTTCCTTGGAATCTCAGAGGCTGGAACATGGGGAAAATTTGTTTGGGGATTCTTAGCTAGAAGCCCCCAGTTCCTTTGTGTCTGTGCCCTGCAAAGGTTGTTGGTTGCAGCAGCAGTAGGAAGGGCAGCTTTGACCCTCCAGGCATTGCCTTGCCACTGGTCAGCTGACCACAGCTTAGAGGGAGAGAGAGGTGCCTCTTAAGCCTCTTAATGCGTTCACGGTCCTTTTGGGTTTTGCCAGAGGAGTGTTTCCACCGTCATAGCAACTGTTTTCAGCCTTTCTGGTGTGGGGGAGGGCAGGGGGAGAGGGGTATTCCCTGCCAGAGGAGGAATTGTACTTGATCATGTTTTGGCAGTTTGTAATTAAAACATCCTGTCTTCCAGGAGAGCTTGGCAAGTCTCCCAACTCTCCCTCTTACTCATTCACTCCATCAGGAGGATAGACAGGTTATGGTAGTGCTGGACTGATAATGAATGATGTAAATACACAGATCATAGAAAAATAGAATTTCACCCAATAGCAGCAGTGTCTCTCTCATTGTAACCTTTTTTTCCTTATTTAGAATGGATCGTTTTTGAGTTCTGTTCTATGAGGGAGAGGTAGGTCCATGGGAAAACTCTATTTTGGAGCTAGGAGAGGATAAGCAGAGGTGGGGTGGAAATGTCCTGAGTAAATTAAATCTTGCATTTGAGTGAGGAAATTAATTTGCCTCTTTAACATCATCTTTCTCATGTCTTACCTTTTTTTTTTTTTTTTTTTTTTTTTTTTTTTTTAAATGGCAAAGATGGGTAGATCTTCCCCTGCTCTTTTCTTGAATTTCCCTAAAGGATTCGGATCTGCTTATGAACTCAATCAATTAACCAACAAGCATTTATTAAGCATCTGTCATGTACCAGGTAAAGAATGGGACGAAGAGATGGGCGATAATGCTTTATTGGATCACAGCAGAATTCCTGGCTAACCAGACCCAGAGGGAAACTGGTTTTAAGTGGAATCTGAGGATCAAATAGTATGTCATTTGATTTTCACATAAACCCTGGGAAGTAGATGTTATTTCCACTATTCAGGAAATTAAGGTAGATAAGAATTAAGTGACTTGCCCAGGGTCACAGAGCCAGCAAGTATCTGAAGCTGAATTTGAATTCACGTCTTCTCAGGTCTGTTTCCTCTGTGCCACCCAACTGCATGCTTAAGAAATGAACCAAGGAGAGAAACTGTAACCTTTATCATTAAAAATAGGGAGTGTCTTGCAGGTCCAAAGTTTGGCTCTGACATGGCTCTATGTCCAAAAAATACATTTGAACCCTGCAAGCCAGTGAAGAATGAAGCCAGACACTCATTTTATAGATTCTTGGATTTCAAGGAGTCTGAGTAGCAACACCAGGCTTAAACTGCATGGAAAGTTGTCTTAGTCTGCCTTAAGAGACTTACTAGCAGATATATAACTCCCCAGAATTCTGAAAAATTACATTTTTAAAAGATATATAATAGAGTTATAGCTTTAAAGCCACAAGGAATCTCAGAGATCATCTGACCCCCTCATTTTATAGATGATGGAAGGGAGAACAAGACAGATTAAAGAAGGGAAGAAATAAGCATTTATTAAATGCCTACTGTGTGCTAAATGTTTTAAGAATATTATTTCACCTGCCAAAAGTCATAGAAGATAATAAATAGCAAAGACCTAACAGGTCTTCTGGCTCCAGAACTAGTATTCTTTTCAGTAGCATCAATGCAATCTTTTTTTTAAATGGGTTAATCAGAATATGTCCACTTGAAGGATCAATTATGAAACCGACTTGTGCAACGAGCTCCAAATACTGAGGACAAAAAACTTTAATAACTGCCAGAAAAATATTTAGCTATCTGTCAGAGATTTGAAAAATTTGATGGACAGGAATAGATCATCAATCAATGTGGTTCTTCCTTGTCTTTGCCTCCAGTGGGCACCCATAATTAGGTCTCATTTTTCTTGCTCAGACTGATGCCATAGCTTGATTAGCTTGTGTCTTGTGAAACAAGAGGGGAAGCCAGTGGACGGCAGATTCTCAAGGAAGATATTCCTGGTCAGGCTGAGGATAAAGTCAACTTTCTTCTCCATCTTAGGGAGCCTACAGAAAATCTTGCAGAAAGGGGTCAGGGTACAGACAGCTGAAAGTGCTTGGGATGCCAAGTGAGTTATGTGCATTTTTTTATGACTATTCTTTTGGTGATGGTACAATTTGAAATATATATAATTCTATTAAGTTTTATAAGAATGCTGAATTTTGTTTTACTGCCCTTTTGTGCTTAAAGGCAGGTGCTGAAAAATAAATTGCATGTTGCTGTAAAGATAGTGTCCAAATCCCTAAAGCTTGGCTTGAGCTTCATCAAATTTATAAATGCTGAAGAAAACTAAAAGGACTTTTTGTTGTTGTTCTTTCCTGCATGGAGGATGAGAAAGAAATCAATAAAGGAGACAGGACTATAGCTCAGAATAGATGGAATGACTGTTTTTTGTTTGTTTTTGAGGCAAAAAGGTTAAAGTGACTTTTTCAGGGTCACATAACGAGTGTCTGATGTCAGATTTGAACTCGGGTTCAGGTTTCCACTGCCCTACCTTGCTGCTCTAGCATAACATTGTCAGTGGACAGTGGAGAGACAAAGCCAGTTTTGCTTCTGAATTTTCTACCAAGGAGAAAGGACTAAAGGTAATTCTTTTTGAGGCCCTGCAGATGTGTAATGAGCTGGACCAAGAAATGAGGAGCCATCCAGATTCCATTTGGCAAATTGTGCAACACTTTCAATGATTAGGAAGATTTTTGCTGCCAGAGTCATTATTTTTAAACCAGTATTTTCTAGGACTGTAGAGCATGTATTGCTATGAACTTAGGAGCATCAAAATTGCAGGTTGACCAATGGGCAATGGAAGAACTTATGATGTAGATAATAGCATCATATTCCCAAAACGAAGTAGAGATAATGTACTATCTTTAGCTAAATGTAAAGTCCCATACTATAACTTTATTTTTTTTGGGTGGGGGTCATATTCTTTTTTTTTTTTAATAGCTTTTTATTTACAAAATATATGCATGGGTAATATTTCAGCACTGACAATTGCAAAACTTTTTGTTCCAATTTTTTCTCTCATTCTCCCACCCTCTCCCCCAGATGGCAAGTAGACCAATACATGTTAAATATGTTAAAGTATAAGTTAAATACAATATATGTATACATATCCATACAGTTATTTTGTTGTAAAAAAAGAATCGGACTTTGAAATAATGTACACTTAACCTGTGAAGGAAATAAAAAATGCAAGTGGACAAAAATAGAGGGATTGGGAATTCTATGTAGTGGTTCACACTCATTTCCCAGAGTTCTTTTGCTGGGTGTAGCTGCTTCTACTCATTATTGAACAAATGGAGCTGATTCGGTTCATCTCATTGTTGAAGAGAGCCACATTCATCAGAATTGAGCATCATATAGTATTGTTGTTGAAACCATACTATGACTTTATGAAAAATTAATTACATAGATCTAGAAAAATGGATTACATTTTAAGTCCAAGAATATAGGGGAAAGTTTGGGAGAATGAGCAAACCCAGACCCTTGATGGGGATTTAGATGAAGCAACTGAAAGGGTATTATTATGTTATGTGTTGAAATTAACTTAATGCTCTTTAGAAATTCAGTTGTTAGTGCTGATGTTCAATGCTAAGTTTTTAATCATACACTTTAAAACTCAATTACATGAATAAAAAATGATGGAGGTATGGTGAAATAACAGTTGATATGAAATAGATGGAGAGTTGTCATGGATTGATTCAATATGATAGCCAAAACCTGGGACGTAAATTTTTATTTCATTAATTGAGGCATAATGTCCAGTCCTGTTGTCTTCTGCCATCATCAGAATTTATGTAAATTATTGTGTTTTGATTTTTCCATCACGTTTTAGCAGGGATGTTGACATATAGGACCCCTAAAGTAAGGCAGCCAGTTGTTAGAGAACTGGAGATCATGTAGAAGAAGGATTGGTTGAAGAACCTGGGGATGTTTTAGTCTAGGAAGATAATTTATTAGGGAAAGTGGGGAAAAAATAGAGTATTAGAAGGGTTGAACTAGGGAAGATTAGACTTGTTTGGCCCCTGACATCAGAACTAGTAACAGTGAGTAGTAGAAAGTAAAGAGGTGGATTTCAGCTAAAGAACTTTATTATAATAATAGTTGTCTGAAAATGGAGTGGGTATCCCAGGAAAGTAATTAAGTCCCTGTCATTGGAGGTATTCTATTAGAAACTGGATGATCACTCAACAGTGAAGCTGTTCCTGTTCAGGTTCAAGTAGGAGTAGATCCAGTAGAAGTCCCTTCTAACTCTAATTTCTATGTCTCTACTTCTATCTAGTACACAGATAAGTTCAGCATCAGAATCCTTGCAGAGTTCTTTCTGTATTTAGCATCAAAGGAACAGTCTTTAGATTTTTTTTTCTGAAAGATTTGTTCATTTCTAGGGGAGTAGGGAGATGAATCCCTAAAACAAAGTCGTCTTATAATATGACTTTATATTTGCATCTGCACTGCACTTGTGCACTCATATAGTTTGTTAGTTCCTTGAAATGGCTTTCTCAGGTAAGCAGAGTAGGTAGGTATTTTCATTCCCATTTAACAAATGAGGAAGCTGAGGGGTTAAGTGATTGCTCAAGAGGCCACAGCTAATTAGTGTCAGAGCCAAAATTAGGACCCAGGTTTTTGATTCCCGGTTCTTTCTACAAGTCCTTTGGGTGTTGTGAGTGAGGCCTGGGCTTCCTTAGAACATGGGATCATTACAAAATTGAGGATCTCCTTTTTCCAGCTCAATGTCCTATTTGTTGCTCGATCATTTAGTCATGTCAGAATCTATATGACCCCATGGACCATGCCTGTACTGTCTGTGGGATTTTCTTGAAAAAATACTATAGTGGTCTGTATTTCTTTCTCCAGTGGATTAAGGTAAACATAGATTAAGTGACTTGCCCAGGATCACACAGCTAGCTAAGTGTATGAGAATTCGGGTCTTCCTGTCTCCAGATCCAGTGCTCTATCTACTGAGCCATCCAATGACCTGAGTTTTCTATAGCACTGATCAAAAACAGTCTTTCTTTCCATTACTTTTCCAAGTAATATTGAAAAGATCTATTTTACTCCAGGTGATCTGTGGGAGAATGCCTCAAGGATTGGCTGATTGGCCTTTTCTGCAAACTGCAAATAGAGATAGGACCCCAGTCCTTTATCCTCCTCAATCTGATGCTATTGTCTGATGCTTTGGAGGGAGAAGGGGATGGTTAGGAAGATCACTGAGACATTGAGGGAAGTTTAAAGTCTTGAAATCCAAAAATATTATCTTTATTTTAAAAAGAACTTATAAATGGAATGAGAGGCTGTGACCCCATAAATGGAGGGTTTGGGAGTCCGGAATACCTGCTTCTTGGCACTTAGGAGCTCTGTAATCATGGGCAAGGTTAACCTCAAGACCCTCAAGAAATTTTGTAGGACCAAGTTACAGAATTGGTGTGGGGAGTGAAATTGTAAGTCCAGACCCCTGAACCCTCCTGTTCCCCTCCAATAAAAAGAGGGCAGCTTAGCCAAAAGAGCCCCAGAGTGTTGGAATCAGATTAGCTTGGCCACTTACTTGTAGGCCATCTAGTTACTGTGGTCCTCAGTTGCCTTATCTCTGAAATGGGACTAGTAATATCTATATTATCTAGAAGTAGCTAAGTCACTGTGGATAGAGTGCCAGGCCTGGCCCTAGACACCTCCTACCTGGGTGAGCATGGCCATGAATCTTAATCTCCATGTGCCTCAGTTTTCTCATCTGTAAAATGGGGATAATGGCAATAGTGCTTACCTCATAAAGTTCCTGTGAGCATCAAAGGATATAGTAATTGTAAGTGCTTAGTACAGTACCTGGCAACATAGTAAGCACTATATGAATATCAGCTGTTATTGTTATTCTTTACTTCACCAAGGGAAGTGCACAGAAACATTATTGCAAGGGTCATAAAATGTAAAGTCCTTCAGCTTTCTATAAAAGCCTATAATTAGAGATGGATTTCACATCATGCTTGCTCCATTGCTTAGAATGGTTGGAAGAAATAGCTTTGACCTAATAAATGGCCCACTCTAGTTTTAGAATTCATGGAGGTTGTCGCCTTTCCCAGCTTTGTCCCTGGAGCCTTCCCTCCTTGCCCAGCTCCATCATTCTGCTCCTCCTGGTGCCAGCTGTCTGATTCCTCAGCCTTTACTTCAAATACCTCAGAAGTTTCTAAACTGATGCCTCCTAAACTAAATGACCTCAACCTTGGTCATCCTTAGAAAGGAGCTATCAGAACCTTGGGCCACCTAGGATTATCATCATATAGAGTATCTGAAGCAGGATTTGAATTCAAGGTTCATGTTTCTCTACTTTGCTATTTTACTACCTTGGATGGAGAAAAGACCTCACAGGCAAAGCCCCTCATCTTATGTTTGAGGAAGCCAAAGTTCAGGGACTGTTAGTGATTTGCCCATATCACAAGGGTAGGAATTAACCAAGGTTGAACCCAAGTTCTCTAACTTCAGGGCCAGGGCTACACCAAAATCCCATTAAGGGGTTTGGGTGTTATAGTATAAAAAGCGATGGGTTTGAAAATCAGAGGATTTGGCTTTGAATTTCTTTTTTTTAAAAATTATAGCTTTTTATTTATTTTCTATGTGTTTTATGCAAATCAATCCCTCCTTTTTTTAGTTCTTTTTATTATTATTATAGCTTTTTTATTGACAAAACATATGCGTGGGTAATTTTTCAACATTGACCTTTGAAAATACTTCTGTTCCAACTTTTCCCCTCCTTCCCTCCATCCCCTCCCCTAGATGGCAGGCAGTCCCATACATGTTAAACATGTTAAAGTATATATTAAATATACTATATGTATACATATTTATACAGTTATCTTGTTGCACAAGAAAGAGCGGATTTAGAAAGAAGGTAAAAATAACCTGAGAAGAAAAAACAAAAATGTAAGCAAACAACAACAGAAGGTGCAAATGCTATAGTCCACACTCATTCTCCAGTGTTCTGAGTGTAGCTGGTTCTGTGTATTACTGATCAATTGGAACTGATTTGGATTCTCTCATTGTTGAAGATTTGGCTTTGAATTTCGATAGAGTAGGGGTGAGATAGGCAAAATATAGAGAGCTTCTGGGGATTCCCCCACCCGCACCCCCAGCTCTGATTCTGTTTTTCCCTAAGCATTTTGCCCATCATTTAGCTCCCATGAGAGTTTCTGCTTAATTCAATTGGTCCTTCTAGCTAATAGAGACACCTCAGGGAAGGGCTTGCATAGGCTGTAGCACCTGTTCTCATCGTCCCTTCCCTAGACTGTCTCCAACAAGCCTTGATCTTCTGTCATTATGTGGTAGAGCCAAGTCTAGACTCTTAAGTTAGGGCCCTTTCTGCTACATTAACCTGACTCTGAGAGGAGATTACTGTCCATTAGATTTTGTTATGGCCTTGTTAATGCAGTGAGCGGTGCCTCTTTGTCTAAAGGGCAAAAATGCAGCCTAAACCCTTTAATTTTATTATAGAGAAGAATGTTGTATAATGGCCTTTTAATTAATTGACTGAAAAAATCTTCAAGGTTTTGGGGTTATTATTATTATTATTTTTTTTTTTTGGTAGTTTTGGCTTGACAGCCAACGCAAGTCACCAAGCATTTATTCAGTGCCTACTATATACCTGTTTCTGGGGACAGAAAAGCAACCAGTCCTTCCTTTCAAGGAGCTCTCAGTCTTAATGGGAGATGCAAGTGATACAAACAAGATGCATACTGTACAAATTGGAAATGATGAGAAAGGACCTTAGCATTAAGGGGAAGGGCTTGAGAAAACTATTTGAGAAGATGGGATTTTAGCTGAGACTTGAAAGAATCCAAGGAAACTAGGAAGGAGGAAATGAGGGAGAAAATTCCAGGTATGGAGGACAACCAGTGAAAAATGCATGGAGTCTAGAGATGGACGGACTTTCTGTGGGGAAGGCAAGCAAGATGGTCAGTGTCACTGACCTCAGATTAAGTGGTGAGGAGTGAAGTGGTAAGAAAACTGGAACAATAAGAGGGACCAGGTTTTGAACTACTTTCAAAACCAATTTGAAGATTGAAAATATTTGATCCTAGAGATAAAAGGAAGCCAGTGGAGTTTATTGGCTCTGGGGGCTGACATAGATAGACCTGGGCTTTAGGAAGATTAGGTTTGGAATAAGGAGAAAATTGAGGCAGAGAGACTCCCTTCTTCCGCCCCTCCCCAGTAAGCTATTGTATAATCCAGATGTGAAGTGATAAGGGCCCCTAGGGTAACCGTAGTATGAATGAAAAGAAGGGAGTGAATACAGCTGAAAGGGGGAGATATTTCAAGGGTATTAGCAACAGAGCTGGAAAGGGCATAAAGTATTCACCTTTGCCTAAAGATTTCTAGTAATAAAAGAATCCATAGGCCTCCTTCCTCTATCCCCACGGCTATCCTGGCCACTATTGAACTACTCTTATTGTTAACAGGATGTTTTTCCTTCTATCAAACCAAAATCTCCTTCTTTGGAACTTGTGTTATTCCATCTCCCATAGTGAGGCTGCCCTCTGGGCCAAAGAAAACAAGTCCAATCTGTGTTCTAGTGAACAGCCCCCTGGGATGACACAAATCTGAGAGGTCCATGGAGCTGAGGGGAGTCAAATGGCCTTTCCCTCCAGCAAAACTCTTATTTCCTAGAATTTTTTTTTTTTTTTAAGAACATGTTCTAACTTGGAGATTTTTTTTTTTTTTTTTTTAAGGATAGCCAGATACTATGAAAGTGAATATTTCCCCTCTTTGTGCACATTAGTGCATTTCTAAATTGAATGAAGTAAATTGGTGTAATTTCTTGGTGCTTTGTACTGATATATTTTTCATTCCATGTGTGGGTGTTTGGGGGCTGGGGCTGAGGCAGGCCATACCTCCTCTTCCTTTATTTTTGGCCTTATTCAGGGCATGTTGCAAACCTACCTTACCTGAAATGTATGGAAATGTTGATATCTTTGGCACTGAATAGTTCATGAATACAGAGGTGATGATTAAATCCCTTTGGAAAAATAAGGATTGCTTGTTTCCTGTTCTGTGAGCACATAGAAATTAAGTTGGAACTGAGAGGGATATGTATTTTTGAGCTTCACTCAATAATTCAATTCAGCAAAGCATTTATTAAGTGTCTAATACGTGTCAGTCCTTGCTTGAGGTGTCTGAGGGATAAAAGCAAAAATAAAATATTTCCTGCCTCCTGGGAGTTTCCACTCAACATGTAGGCAGATAAATTAATGCAGAATGGATCCAAAGTGAACACTAAGTTACTTGGGGAAGAGGAGAGCAGAGACATCTGATGGGATCCTGAAAGGTTTCTTTTAGAAGGGAGCCCCAGAACTGAATTTGCAAGAAAAAGAGAGGAGGAAGAAGTGGTCTGGGAGAAAAGCTTGGTAAAGCTCAGGGTCAGAAGATGGAATGGTGTCTGGGAGAACAAAGCAGGAAGCCCCAGAGCAAGGGTTGTACTTCATCTTTGTCATATTTTCTTTCTTTCTTTGTCTCTCTGTCTCTGTCTCTGTCTCTGTCTCTGTCTCTCTCTCTCTGTCTCTCTCTCTCTCTCTCTCTCTCTCTCTCTCTCTCTCTCTCTCTGTCTCTCTCTCTCCTTCCCTCCTTTCCCTCTCCCCCTCCATTCCCCTTTCTCTTTTTCCTTTTTTTCTCTCTCCTTTTCTCTTTCTCTCTCTGTCTCCCTCCCTCTTCTCTCTTTTCTTTCCCTTTCCCTTCCCCTCTTTCTCCCTTCTTTTCCCTCTCTCCTTTTTCTTTCCCTCTTCTTCTCCTCTCTCCTCTCTCTCCCTGTCCCTCTCCTCCATCTTACTCTGCTTTTCTTTTCCTCCCTCTTTCCATTCTTTCTGTCTGTCTTTCTACATTTTCGTATACCTTTTTGGGGGGTTATGGGGTGTTCTGGAGCCAGCTCCACCTGCCTCAAGCATCAGTTGTTAAATTTTCAGTATGAAGATTTACACCTTGGAAATTTCCTACCCTTGTAACAAATTAGTCCAGTTAAGTAAAACATAGCAACATATTAGCCAAGTCTGAAAATGTATGACTCATTATCCGCTGGTAGTCCATCACCTCTCTCTGCTGAGGGAGGGAAGTATTTTTCTCCATCAGCATTTTGAAGTCACAGGAGCTCACAGGCTGTGGAGACAGAGGATGAGCATTCAGCTCTCATCTCTGAAGTTTACTATCTATGTGACTACACATAAGCCACTCTAAGGTTCATGTTCCTCAGCTGTGCAATGGGGGGTGGGGTGGAGGAGAGGGATAAATTTCTACATTCTCCATTAAACCTCCATTTCTGAAATTACTTTAAAAAAATTTCAATTCCATTTTACCCTCAGCTCTGGTTTGCCCACTTTCCCTACTCAGTGAAAAAGCAAGAAAAACAAAACCCTTGCAAAGATTCATAGTTAAGCAAACAAATTTCCGAATTAGCCATTCTGCCTTCCTTCCTTCAATATGCTTCGATCTTTATTCTAAAGTCATCACTTCTCTATCTAGAGATGGGCAGCATGTTTCATGATGAATTCTCTGGAATTATGGATGGTCATTGTGTTGCTCAGAGTTCCACATCCTTCACATATTGTTTATCTTTACAATGCTGTTGTTATTTTATTAATTATTCTCTGGTTCTGGTGCTTTGCTTTGCATTAGTTTATACAATTTTTTTTTTTATTCTCAAAGGCACCATTATCTCTTCAATCACCCAGGTTCACAGCCTCACTGTCATTCTTATCTCATTTACACTTACCCACATATCCAGTCTACCGTCAAGTCTAGTGATTTCTTTCTCCGGAGCATCTCTCATGTGTCTTCTCTATGATCAAAAGGCCACCCATCCTAGTATGAGGACACATCACCGCCCACAGGGATCGCTTGTCATAGTCCTCCTGCCTCTAGCCTTTCCTTATTGTAATACATCCACCACCAGTCACCAAAATGATTTTCCTAAAGCGAGGGTCTAATCATGTCGGGCTCTGCTCAGTAAACTCCAAACTGCAGCTGGTTACCTTTACTCTGGCATTTAAAGCTCTTTGCCACCTGGCTCCTTCCTATTTTTCCAGTCTCCCCTCCATATACCGGACCATTCAGCTTACTGTTCCACATACACGAGGCTCCATCTTCTACCTCCATGTCTTCATATTGGCTGTTCCCCTGCCTGAATTGCAGTCCCTCTTTCTGTCTCCTCCTTAGAACCTTTGTCTTCCTTCAACACTTATTTCACAGACCACATTATGCTAGAGGCTTTTTCTGCTATCTGGAATTATTAGTTTTCCCTCTAAGGATACCACTTACCCATTCTGTGTTCCTTGCCTGCGCCTATACATGTATGTATTGTTTTCCTAATTAAAATGTTTTCCTAATTAGCTCCTTGAGGGCAGGGAAAGGCATGTTTGCTCCAGTGCTTAGCAAAGTGCCATGTTTCAGTGTAAGTGCTTAACAAATGCTTGTTGACTGATCAGCTGTGCGGTGTGGGGGGAGCTGCGTTTGTGAGGTTTATGGATTGAGACTTTCTCCCAAAACAGAGAAGCCCTGGGCTTTAGGCTGGTCAGTGTTGGCTGTGTCCATGAGCCGTTGCAGGACATGCAGGCTGGGGTGGGGCAGAGCTGGTCTGCTCATACACCATTTCCTTAGCCGGCAGCCTCCATCCTGAGAGAGCTGTTGCCCAGGACGTCCGAGGATAGTTACTGAGATTTGTGCCAGTCTGCCTTGGTAACGGAGAGGACCCACTCTGCTGGAGCTCTCGGCCCCCTCGTGCCAGCTGCCTCCCTTCCTCCTTTCCCATTGTACATGGCTCTAATAGAAAAACACTGCTTCATTGCCTTCCCTCTACCCGTCATGTAGTTCTGACTAGTGAATAATGCTCAGGGTTTGAGATTGTGGACAGTGCTGGCTTAGCTTTGGGAATTTTTCCTCTGTGACATTATTTCAAATTTAGCCTGTCTGTCTCTGTCTCTGTCTCTGTCTCTCTCTCTGTGTCTGTCTGTCTGTCTGTCTGTCTGTCTCTCTCTCTCTCTCTCTCTCTCTCTCTCTCTCTCTCTCTCTCTATATATATATATTTATATAATTGTAGGTATGTTGTCTTATTAGACATTTTATATTAGACAAAATTTCCTATTAGAGCCTTTCTTTATATCTCTAGAATTTAACACAGTCCTTTGCACATAGTAGGTGCTCAATAAATGCGTCTTGACTTAACCTTCTCTTATCTGTACCTAATATCTTCTCTTGTCAAGTAACAGTATGAATGGATGGGTTATTTGGGGGTACAGTTCTTTCCATTTTGGGGGAGCAGGCAATGGGAGTTAAGTGATTTGCTTAGAATCCCACAGCTAGTAAGTATCCAGGCTGGATTTGACTCCTGCCATCTAACTACTCCCTTTCTTTCCATTCTTAACTAAGTAGCAAGCCTGAAAGAATACATCTAGAGCCTTGGCACAGATGGCATGGGGAGAGAGCTAAATGGTATAAGCCTTTCCTTGAGACACTTGAGCTTAGAGAATTTTACACACACATCCATGCACTCACAGAAAAAGAGAGGAAGGGAGAGAGAAGGAGGAAAGAGAAGAGAGAGAGGGAGAGAAGGGGAGGTGGGAGAGGGAAGGGAGAGGGGGAGAAAGAAAGAGAGAGGAAAGAAAGGAGAGAGAGAATTTCTCTCTAATATGCTAAGCCTTAAGAAATATTGCTTGTAGAATATCCCAGGATTGTCCTAAGTGGGCTTGTTATGTGTGTGTTATACGCATATATATGTATACACACACGCATACGCATTTATATACATACATATTATACACATACCTATTTATATACATACACATTTATTTACATACATAAATACACACATATTTACACACACATATATATACATACACATTTTTATACATACATGTTGTATGTATATATATATATTATACATATTATATATGTATATGTATACATACTCATTCAGGAACTAAAATGAGGATTATCCAAAAGTGGGATGAGCTGCCTCTGGAGGTAGGAGATTCTTACTGATTGGAGGTTTTTATTAGAAGGCATGATCAGTATTTGCCCAATGATTCCATCCACAAGACTCTCCTAAAAACTACCTTCCTTGGTTACTTCTTCCTTGTTTTCTGATTGTTAAAATGTAAGCTTCTTGAGGGCGGGACTGTCTCATTTTTATATTGGTATTCCCCAGTGCTTAGCACAGTGCCAGGCGTAGAGTGGGCATTTACTACTTTTCTGTTCATTCAAGGATTGGCTGATGTTGTAGAGGGGGAACATAAGTATTGATTGGATTATATGCTTTCACAGGTCCATCCCAATGCTACGGTCATAAAAGAAATAGAAAAACCTTATGAGGGTTTCCAGTCTAGCTTAAAGAAGGGGCCACTTACTTCTGCGTCCCTTTCTAAACACGTCACATTCTGGGCCATTCACATCTTAAAGGCATTTCTCTCAGGTAGCCAAAAGAATTGCCCTTCCTCAGTCTCAGAAAAACCAAAGAGAAGCTTCTGTGGGTGGGATCCCTGAACCCTGAGGGGAGGGGACTCTGGCTTCCTTTCCTACAGGAATATCCCTTTGCAGGAATGGGAAGGGCAGGGAATCTAGTGGGTGAGGCTGGATTCTTTTGGGTGTGATTCTTTATTGAGGGGGAAGGGTTTGTGATAATAACTATCCAGCTGTTGGCTGCTGTTTGCTGGTTACTGGGCCTGCCTCACCTTCACTGACCTACCCCTGGATCTTGGGGGGTGGGGAAGAAAGGGAGGGAGAGAGGGAGAAGAAGAAGAGGAAACTACCCCTGGAAAGTCTACTCCAGTCATTTTTAGTGATCTCACTTTTCTGCTCCTGGATGGAGGCACTCTGAAGGAGCATGGTTGGCTATGGGAACCATGGTACCCTGGGGGAGAGAAAACCCTTTTCAGCCACAGTCCCAGAAATGTATTTGGCCGCCAAGTGGGACCCACAGGAGGGGGATTTTAAAAAAAGTGTTGGTAACGGCCAGTCAACAAACCATTGTGTGTGTGTGTGTGTGTGTGTGTGTGTGTGTGTGTGTGTCCTCCATGTGGGGGGGAGGACTTGCCCAGGCCTGGGAGCTGAGAGCTGGAACTTTGTGGAACATGGAGATGAGAAGTATGCTGAGAAAAGCTTATGTCAGCTATAGCTTTAAAAAGAAAAGAGCAAGATAGAAAAAAAAAGTTAATCATTCTTTGGTCTAAGGGACCTTGTCCCCACTGAATATTTGAAGTTATTTTAACCAGTAATTTGTTTCCTGGAAGTTGCTGCCTTAGGATCCTATGAACAACATAGGTTGAGAGTTTTAAAGGACGTTAAAGGTCATCAGATCCAACCCCTATCTTTTGCAGAAGAGGAAACTGAGTCCAAGACTTTTTAGAGGGTGGGAGAAGAGGGAGGTTTCATTCCTTGATCCTTGGTGTCCTTTACAAAGAACAATGATCTCTGTGGAGTCTTTGCTTGGTTAGGTATGTGGCTTTCAGTTTCTTTGAGTCCCAGGAGGCAATTGGCAGTCCACAGGCTTTTCTGAGGAGCCCCTTCCTTCTGAGATGTAAGCCCTGAAGTGGATGCTTCCTCCTGCTATGCAAAGTTCAAGGCTGTATCTTTGGATCTAGCACTTTGTCCCCACCACCTGTCCATCTCCTGTTCTGGGAACATTTCAGGATTTTTTCTCAGAGATACTATCAGAGTCTGAGAACACTACTTCAATATACAGTAAAAAGGCTGTTTTTCTGATCCATCTACCCTAGAGAGCAACGTGGAACTATGCCCAAAGGGCTATCAAATTGTGTGTACCTTTTGATCCAGGAGTGTCTCTACTAGGTCTGTATCCCAAATAGATCATAAAAAAGGGAAAGGGACCCACATGTGCAAAAATGTTTGTGGCAGCCCTTTTTGTAGTGGCAAGGAAATGGAAACTGAGTGGATGCCCATCAGCTGGACAATGGCTGAATGAGTTATGGCATATGAATGTTTAATATTATTCTATAAGAAATGACTAGCAGGAAGATTTCAGAAAGGCCTGGGAAGACCTACATGACCTAATGAGTAGAACCAAGAAAACATTGTACACAGCAATAAAATTATATAAAGATCAACTGTGATGGATTTGGCTCAGTGAGGTGATTCAGATCTATTCCAATAGACTTGTGATGGAGAGAGCCATCTCCATCCAGACAGAGATTTTGGGGACTAAATGTGGATCACAACATAGTATTTTCACCTTTTGTTGTTGTTGTTTGCTGGCTTTTTGCTTTCTTTCTCATTTTCCCCCTTTTTTGATCTGATTTTTTTTTTTTTTTTTTTTTTTTTGTGCAGCATAATTGTGGAAATATGTATAGAAGAATTGCATATGTTTAACCTATATTGGATCACTTGCCATCTAATGGAGAGAGTGAGGAGAAGGGAGGGAGAAAAAATTTGGAGCACAAGGTTTTGCAAGGGGCATTGTTGAAAGCTATCTTTGCATACATTTTGAAAATAAAAAAGCCATTTTTTAAAATAAGGCTGTTCTTAAAACTGATGTAGCCAGATTTACAACTAGGGTAAGGCCATCATGGCTTTGTATCAGATTGGGAAAAGGTACCTGCAGTTCTATTATGAGGTGCACTTCTTCCTCTTCCTGAGTCTCACTCCTGTGATGGTATCCCATGGATCCCCCCTTGCTGATCAACAACTGAGAGACCTCTTGGCGTGCCAGGACATTTCTTCCCTGCCTGCAGTCCCCCCATTAACTCCCACTTTGATTTATCACAGGTACAGATTTTATGTTTCCGGAAGTAGTCACACTGATCATATCTCCATCAAAGTTCTTTTGTTTTTTAAACAGGTTGGAGATTTGGGCACCTTGGGTGTAGTTGTCACATGTGCATGAGTCACTTACATTCTCTCCCTATGCCCTCCATAGCATGTCAGTGGAGAGTGATATTTTGGGAACAGTGTTCTAGGGAGTGGGATTCAATTTAGTAAACCTGTGTTGAGCCTGTTATGTTCTTGGCAGACACTAGGCTAGGCACTGTGGGGGGAGACCAAGAAATATAAGTCTAGCTCAGGAGAGGATATAGAAATATACTAGTTAAGTGAGAATGGAAGCATTATATTTATGGTAGTATTGTTGCAGTAGGACAATGCCTTAGTGCCTTGCATGTACTAGACGTGTAGCAAACATCTAATTAATTGAATTGGTCGGATTTTGTGCTCATTCAGATAGTAAGTACTTTAGGAGTTTGAAGGCAGCTAGGCTTTGCAAGTGAAACTGATAAGATGTCTGACTTCTTGAAGTCAGAAAGACCTGAATTCAGATGTGTCTCAGATACTTGTTAGCAGTGTGACCCTGGGCATGTCACTTCACCCTGTCTGCCTCAGTTTCCTCATCTATAAAAGTGATTTTAATTGCATTTATCTCCCAGGATTCTTGTGAGGATCCAATAAGATGATATGTAAAACTCTTTGCAAAAGAGTTTAAAGTTCTACATAAATGTTAACTATTATCATTAATAAAACTATTGTTACCCCTGTGGGTTGCAGTGATCATGGAAAGTTTCTTGGAAGAGATGGGCTTTTAATTGTGGATAAGTCTTGGAGAGCACCTCTACAAAGTGTAGTGGACCCAATATGAGCTGGGGCTTTTGGGTTGAGGGTTTGGGGGTGTCTAGGAAGGGACGCATTTGGTGGTTAGGGATCAGGCTGAAGGCTGGGTGAACATTTTAGTGATCCCAGACCCAGCTCAGAGTGTGCTCCCGAGCCCTGGCTAAAGAAAGTAGGTTGGAGCCTGAGGGGCGGGGCCCAGCCCTTCCTGTTCTGGGACAAGGCTAGCAGCCAGCAGATGAAGAGAAGGGACAGATCGCCAGTGATGTTGGTCGTCTAACTGATAAGAAAATGTGTAACTCATACCGGAGGCTGGCAGCGTTCCTGGCTTAAAAATAGAAAAGGATAGAGATAATGACATCCATCTGGGGTGTCCTACTTAAAACTGAACCCCCTTCCAAAGTTCGAGCCTCTCCCTGGCTCTTCTCCCTGGCTCCTCTCACCTGGCTCCTCTCAGCTCCAAGCTTCCCAGAGCCTTGACAATTGGCTCTCCCTCTTAGCTCTGGGTTGGTGCCCAATGGACAGCCCCGTCCCCTAGCCCTTTGCCTTCTCTGTACACCTGGGAAGAAATGACAGGTGAGGATCAGAAGGGGAAACTGCTGCCTTCCTTCCTTTCGAGTGGTCCTCTTTCTCTTAGTTGTCATTGGATGCAGATAAATTACTGAGTGTCATAATGCAGGAACCTTGCTTCTGAACTCTCGCTTTCTGACCCAAAGAGCCTGTTTGCTTAGGAGAGCCCGTGTAACATGGCTCTGTGTTTTATTTCAGATCCTCACCTGAGCAACAGGCAGCAATATAGAAATATCTTCCGTTTGGCTGCTGGAGACATGGATGGCTCCAGCAGAGCGTGGGCCCAGAGTGGAACACTAAAGTCAATTTACACCAAACCGAGGCTCTTTCTCCTATTTCCTGGTCCTCTTTGCCTCTGTCTCAGCTAAGGAGTTTCCTCCCTGGCAGATCTTCCCAACCCAAGGGACTCTCCAGTGCACACGGCTTCTTCCTATGTTCTCTCTTTCTTGCTTTTGTGGGTCCTGCTCTTGTGGCTTTAGGTTCCTGGGAAGGAATGAAGAGTGACTTTTTGGAAAGTTCAAAAAGAGTATCATCGCTCCGTCCAGCTCTGGGGATTTGGGGTTTGTTCCTAGAGCCCTCTGAGGTAGGCTGAGAGTGAAGTAGATGGGATGGCATGGGGCTAAGTTCTGCTGCTTTTTGACAAGATACCACAGTAGTAAGGAGATAAATCTTGGTGTAGGGTTGAGAGGTGCCCCTTCCCCCCAAAAAAATCCTTTCTTTGAATCTGGAAATCTGAAGAGATGAGTGGGGTAAAATGTAGACACAAGCAGACTTTGTGACATATATTTTCTGTGTGTATTTGGAGTTTTTCTGCTGTTTTCTGTAAGAGATCATTTTGTCTTGGGGCATTGAGCCCCCGAAGAGCAGATACCATACCTTGGATATATGCACAGGACATACATAGCTCCCTAGGCCTGATCTGGCTGGACTTGCTTACAATAGTTCCTGTCACATAGTAAGCACATAACTTCTTATTGGATTGATTGGAAAAGATTTCCTCTTCCCTAGGTTGACTTAGATGTGGAGGTGATTGGAGCAAGCTCTGGTTCATGTAGACCATGGCTGGGACTGTTCCTGGGCAAACCTAATTGGGGTTGAAGACAATACTGTGGGCATTTGTAATTCCTAGCTGCTTGAGAATGGGGGAGTAGGGTTGCCACCCAGGTTGCTTGTATTTGGATTTATTATCACCCTATTTGGGATTTTCTTGGCAAAGAGACTGAAATGGTTTGTTGCTTCCTTCTTCAGATCCTTAGAGATGGGGAAACGGGGGCAAAGAGGATGAAGTAGGGTCTCACAGCTATCCTGATTCCCAGCCCAAGGCTTGAGCCAGTGTACCACCCAGCTTCCCCTCCAAACCTCTGCAAGAACTTAACAATGTTTTCAGTTTTACACATCCCTATCTCTGACATTCCCTGACTTTTTGACCTCTTCCACCTACAAGAGCCAAACAACTCTCTGTCCCAACCCACATCTCCAGCTTCCTCTAGGACATGTCCCCTGGCACATGACCCACTAGCCTTTCAAATTCATTGGGTCCAGAACTGAGCTTCCCTCCTTCTTCAATCTCCTTTTTTTTATTTACATTTTTTTCTTCAATCTCTTGTTGGTAATGTCATTACTCCCTTTGTTTCCCATACTTGAAACCTGGGTGTTATCTTTGACTGCCTTCTTTACCTTGAATATCCAGTTACCCAAGTCTACATAATTGTCTCCCTTAGGTCTCTCCTCTCCTGTACTGCTCTTGGTGAGCCGAGGACTAAGCTGTGTTTATAAACTCTGTGTATCTCCCTCAGTGCCCTGCATGATAAACCCTCAATAAATATTGCTTGTAGAACATCCAAGGATTGTCCTGACCCGATGGGCTCTAAGACACAGCCAGATCACTTGAGTGAATGCCCTGCCTCAGGAGGGAGAGGATGCTTTACTTCTCAGCATCTTCGTAGGTCTTGAGGAGAAAGGGCTTGTGGGAAGCTCCCCCAGAGCCCTGGCTCGTGGGCTCCCCTGAGAGCCATTAAGGTCTCCTCTACTCTGCTGTTTGTTTTGAAGCTAAATTAAGGCATAGCCTTATTTTATTTTAAATTATATTTAAATATAATTACATTTATTATATAAATATATATTTAATTATATTTATATGTTATATATTTATAAATAAAATATAATTAAATTATATTTTAAATATGTTATAGCTTCTACTGTTTGGGGCAGGAAGACAGAATACACACACACACACACACACACACACACACACACACACAAAATGACTGTCCATAAAGCCTCCATTCTCCCCAGCTACTCCAAGCTTTGGCTCTTGCTGATTCTTCATAATGGAAATATCTCTGTCTTTCTTCCCTTCCTCCCAGGACAAACCCTGCTGGGCCTTTAAAGCCAGCCTATCTTCTAGGAAGCTTTCCTGAGGATTCAGCCCATAATAATTTGTCCTTCCCTCTTTTGATCTCTGTGGTCTATGTCACACCACTGTACCTGCTAATAGACTGTGGCTGGTAGTTTTTTCTTGTCTGATCTTTTCCAGCAGAGTGGGAGCTCCTTCAGGGCAGATTTCAATCTCTTCTTGTCTTTCTCAGTCTCACCATCCAGCTAAGGACACAGTAGGGCTCCTCTGTAAGTGCTTTCTTGTTGAATCACCCTCACTGCCATAGAAAGTGAGAAAACATGGCTAGCAGAAATCCCTACATTATCCCTAAACCTGGCTCAGGATCTAGTGGGGAATGGTCCCAAGATGGAGGTGTCAGGTAGATGGAATTGATAGAATGCCGGATCTGGAGTCAGAAAAGTCCTGTGTTAATCTGATCTCAGACTTTTACTGTGTGACGCTGGACCAGCCACTTAACTCTGTTTGCTTCAGTCCTTATCTGTACAGTGAACTGAAGAAGGAAATGGTGAACCATTCCTGTATCTTTGCAAAGAAAACCTCAAATGGGATCACAGAGAGTTTCACTACTTAAATGCTGAACAGCAAAGAAAGGGGAAGTCATATCCCTAAGGTCACCTATGGAGTTTGGGTCCGAGAGACTATTAGAGTCTCTGAACTTCCTAACTAGTGATCTTTCCATTTACTGAGAGCTAAAGAGCTCCCGAGTGCTTCCAAGTGTTTTGGGGACCATCTTGGAATATTTCCCCATCTTTGCAAAAATGATATCTCTTCAGAGATGTATAAAAAATGCTGATGAGTTCTGTGGATTTATTTTGTATCCTGAAATTTTGCTAAAGTTGTGGAATATTTCTAATAGTTTTTTAGTTGATTCTTTAGGGTTCTCTAAGTATACCATCATCATCTGCAAAGAGTGATAGTGATATCTCTTCAATACAATCCTGCAAGATAGCCATGGAAAGAGCTGGTTGAACTCGGTAGAACATTATAGCTTGGCACTGCTGAGTGAAAATTTCGCTTTAGACATTTACTCGTTCTGGACTTAGGGATAAGTTGCTTAAATCTGCCAAAGCCTCAGTTATGTCATCTGCAAAATGGGGATGATGATGATGATAATAACAATAATAATAATAATAATAATAATAATAATAATAATAATAATATTTGTATTAGTTACCTCACAGGGTCATTGTGAAAAATGTTCATGGAAAATTTTAGTTTCTGAATCAGGGGACCTAGAGGTACACTGTAGATGGATAGCCTCCAAGGCTTCTCTCATGTGACTTATGAGCTATTATTCAGGCTAGGAACTGGGCTTGGGGTTTCTTTAGTATGGAGAATTCTTAGGAGAGGTTGGCCTCTTACTTGGAATCTATGATTTAAGGGATATGTAGTCCCTCGAGATTAAATGAGTCACTAGGGTCAGACAACCAAAATGTGTATTTGTATATATTTAAAATTTTAAATAAGATACTATTGTAAAAACCAAAACCCCCAAGCCCCAAATCATCTATAGTATTCTAGAAATAATACAACAATAAAATTCCAAATTAAAAAAAATTATTGAAAAGATATATCTATTAATCATTCCCTTTTGTGACCTATTTGATTTTTTAAAACAATTTTATTTTTTTCATTTTAAAACATTTGTTGTCTTTCAACTCTTAGGGGGGAAAACTCATAACAAATATGTATATTTAAAGGAAATTAAGTCTCATATTAACATGTCCAGTAGTATGTTTCCTTCTATAATGAGTGGACAGCATGTTCTCTCATCAGTCTTGTGGAATAATGCATTGATAAGAGTTCCTAAATTGTGTGACACAAGAGCCCAGGACTCACATCTCCCTTGCTTTGAGGTTTCCTCTCTGTGTTGTTATTATTTAATACTTCCCACTGCTCAGCCTATTCCAGTGAGGCAGATGGGGGTTTGAAATGTAATTTTTAAAAATCCCTGTGCCCTTGGAAATCTGTGGGTGATCCATGCCAGATGGAGAGGTACAGGTGCTCAGGAGGAGGGAAAGTGATCCAGAGGGAGGAGTCTGTAGTTTGTCTTTCAGGTCTTGCACGTGCCTGCCTCACTTTCTCCTGCAGAGCCATTTGAGTCCAGTAACCAGAGAGAGATCAGAGTTGGACATCAAGGCCGCACCCATTCAGTGATTTAGCCTATGTAGCCTTTGAGGCAAAGAATTTCCAGTCCCTGAGGGATGAATAGGATTTAGATGGGCTGATTGATTAGTGCCCTTGTTGGTAGGGTGGGGCCACCGAGACTTTGTGGACCCAAAACCTAAGGAATGGCCTTATAGCTCTTCCTCATTATGAAGTGTCCCATGTACTTGTATTTTTTCCTCATTTTGCAAATGGGGAAACATTAAAGTTGGGACAGTTCCAATATCTCCCCTATCTAGTTTCACATGGACTGAGAACCCAAGTACCTCCCCGGGCCCCCCAAGTCCTTCCTCGGGGAAGAAGTTAGGGAGACACTTCTAAAGGTTAATTTTTGCTAAGAGATTAAGAATTTGAGTGAACCCTCAGGGTTCCGTCTACTCCAGTTTCTTAAGGAGCCTGAGTTTTCCTCTAGGTTTAGCTCTCTGGCCCTTGCTTAGGGAGGCCTTTCCATATGCTTTTTGGTTATGAGGATACTCTCCTTTTGTTGTCTGTGTTATCTATGTACCTGTATTCCGCCATCCAAGAAAGTGGAAGTTTATTTAGGATAAGGATTTAGGGTTTTTTTTTTTTTAATTTTAATTTTTTTTCCCTATGAATCCCTAGTGCTTAAGCTTTTATGAAGGCTTGATGGATTGGATTAAGGGGGGGTGGGAAGGGAGGCTGCCCTATCCTCTGTTAGAGTTCTAAAATAGTCTAAAAATAACATTACTTCACATTTCTTTTCTCTTTAATCCCATTTTTTCTCAATGGTATTTTATTTTCCAAATACATGTAAAGATAGTTTTCAGTGTTCATTTATGTAAGGTTTTGAGTTCCAAATTTTTTCTCCCACTTCTCCCACAGTAAACAAGCTGAGATAGGTTATACATGTACAGTCATTTTTAACCTATTTCCATTTGTCATGTTGTGAAAGAAAGATCAGAACAAAAGGGGAAAACCATGAGAAAGAAAAAGCAAACAAAAGAAGTGAAAATTGTATGCTTTGATCTGCATTCAGTCTCCATAGTTCTCTCTCTAGATGCAGATGGCATTTTCCACCTTAAGTCTATTGGAATTGCCTTGGGTCCCTGAGAAGACCGGGAGTCTATCAAACCTGATCCTCACATAATTTTGCTGTCACTGGAGTACCTCATATTTCTATGTCACTTTGAGGTTACAGTTTGGGTAATGAAAATGAAGAAGCTTAAATGATTTGGTTAAAGTGAGACAGCCAGATGGTGCAGTGGTTAGAATGCTGGGCCTGGAGTTAGGAAGACTCATTTTCCTGAGTTCAAATCCAGCCCGAACAAGCCACTTTACTCTGTTTGCCTCAGTTTCATTATCTGTAAAATGATCTGGAGAAGATGACAAACCTCTCCAGTATTTTTGCCAAGAAAAATCCCAAATGGAGACATCAAGAGTTGGGTGTGGCTGAATAACTACAGAAAAGGTAACTGCTATTAAGTTCCAGGGCTGCGTTTTGAACTCACATCCTTTGACCCTGGAGCAAGGGTTCTTTTTGAGTATCCTGGCCCATTTTGGTAATCCAGTGAAACCTAGGGATCCTTTCTCAGAATAATGTTAAAGGAAATTACCAAATTACCAATGAATAGGGAAAGGAAGTAGAGTGACCTCCCTCCCATCACTGAACTACTCTTTTATCCCCTCTCATAAGTAGAACTGCCTTCTCTGGTTCTTGACCCTTGCTTTCAGGAGTAAACAAACGGAATGACCATCCCTGTGTCTTTGGGAAAGCTTGATCAGCTTTCCCAGACTTCCCTTTTCCCCTTGATCTTTGACCAGGCTTTCTGCAAACTTGAATGAGTTATATCTCCTAGGGTGTGTGGGTGTGGGTGTGAGTACTTGCATTGACCTCATAACAGCTATTACTTATTTTCAGTTCTCCTTAGGACCTGGTTTTTCAGCCATCCTTTGCCTTGTCCCAGTAAATGATGGCCAAGGCCATCCAGAGCATCTCTTCCCTCCAATGTAACACAAAACTTACGAGCAGAATTTAAATATTGGCTATTTTGAATACTATTGTTAGTCACCCTCTGCAGCAGGTATAGCTTTATACCTGGTCTCTCTTTTTCCATGTCCTCCCCCTCACCAGTCCCTCTTCCACACAGCTGCCAAAGTAAGACCCAGTTCAATATACAGAGACCACAGTAAAACATCTCCATCCTCGAGGAGCTTGTTTCCTACCAGGGACAGTTCCTCCCAGTTCTAGACTCTGCTTCAGTTGATGGTGTTCCCTGAGCTTTTGGCTGAAGTCTCACCAACTGATCTCTTCCGTGTCTTGTGTTTGTGTGGCAGGGTCAGTAGTTCATCTGTCAGGTTCATCTATCACCCGGGAGCTCTTGTGTGTTTAAGGAAGGAGGCCTTGGTTACGGCATCTGGGAAACTTCTTTGGGAGGCAGAGATGGAGGGAGGAGGACAGTATCCCTTTGTGTCTCTGCATTGGACAAAGTTCTAGCTTCGAGGCTACATCTTAGTCCAGTTCTCCTTGCATCTAAGTCATGCATCTGCACAATGTCATTTTCTCTCTTGGTTTAGGGTTGTTAGGGAAGGTTGTCTCTGAGGAGTTGTTTATCAGGGTTGGGTCCTATAGATCTCTTTCTTAACTGGACCAAATTATCAGAACAGGGGGAGAAGTATGGAATGACCCAGGCAGTTCCCCAGGGAGAGCAACTGGCCAGAGAAGGATTAACGTGGACACATTCTTTCTCAGGAGATTAGGGCCCCAGAGAGATTATTCGATACCTTGGTTTGGCAGGAGTTCGATAGAGAGCCTTGTAAATTTCCCATTTGGGACAATTAATTTGATGGATTTCCTTAAAAATCCACTCCTTTTAGCAGTGAGGTTTCAGAGCATTAGGCTCTGAGAAGGAGATTGCTGTTCCAGGGTCCAGCCAAGAATTCTCTTGACTCTGCCTCAGGACAATGTCAAGATCTTGTTCATTCATTTGTTCATTCATTCAACAAATGCTTAGTCAGATTGCTTAAAAATCTTTTTAAACATTTTTATTTAAAGTTTTGAGTTCCAAATAGAATTTCAATAGAAATTCCAAATAGAATCCTTCCTTCCCCTCTCCCCAGACAAGTAATCAGATTGCTTTCAATCTGTTTACAAGAGTAAGCAATCAGATGCAGGTCATACACGTGCAATTATGTAAAACATTTCCATAGTAGTAATTTTTTACAAAATGACTCAAATAAAAGAAAGTGAAAAATAGCATGCTTTAGTCTGTATTCAATCAGCATCAATTCTTTCTCTGGAGGTAGATAGTGTGCTTCATTCATCATTAGTCCTTTGGGATCATCTTGGATCATTGCTAAGTCTTTTACAGCTCTTCATAGAACAATATTGCTGTTGCTGTGTATATCACTCTCCCGCTTCTCTTCACTATGCATCAGGTCATGTAAGTCTTTCTACATTTCTCTGAAATCAATTTGCTTGTCATTTCTTACAGCACAATACTATAGTGTTCTGTTACAATTATATACCATGGCTTGTTTGTTCCCCAATTGATGAGTATCTCTTTGAATTCCTATTCTTAGACATAAAAAAAAGGTGCTATAAATACTTTTGTTCAAATAGGTCCTTTCCATCCTCCACTTTTTTTTTTTTTGGATGTCTTTGGTATATAATCCTAGTAATCTTATTGCTGGATCAAAGGGTGTGCAGTTTTATGGCCCTTTGAGCGAGGTTCCAAATTGCTTTCCACAACTATCTGATCAGTGCACAACTCCAACCACAGTGAATTAGTGTCCCAGTTTTTCCACATCCCCTCCAACATCCAACTTTTTTTTATGTGGCATTTTAGTCACTCTGATAGGCATGAGGTAGTACTATCTCAGAGTTGTTTTATTTGCATTTCTCTGATCAATAGTGATTTAGAACATTTTTTCATATGACTATGTAATTGTGATTTCTTTGTCTGAAAATTACCTGTTCCTTTCCTTTGATCATTTATCAAAAGGGGAATGATTTGTATTTTATGTATTTGACTCAGTTCTCTCTATATTTAAACAACGAGTCCTTCAGAGATATTAACTGCAAAATTTTCCCCCCAGTTTTCTGCTTTCCTTATAATTTTGGTTGTTTTGATTTTTGTTTGTGAAAAACCTTTTAAATTTTATGTAATTACAATTATCTATTTTGTATTCTGTAATGCTCTTTATATCTTCTTTGGTCCTAAATTCTTCCCTTAACTATAAATCTGACAGATAAACTATTCCATGCTCTCTTTTTTTATGCCTTTTTTATTATTATAACTTTTTTATTGACATAACATATGCTTGGGTAATATTTTGCAACATTATCCCTTGCACTCACTTCTGTTCTGACTTTTTCCTTCCCTCCCTCCACCCCCTAGATGGCAGGCAGTCTTATACATATTAAGTATGTTATAATATATCCTAGATACAATATATATGTGCAGAACCGAACAGTTCTTTTATTGCACAAGAAGAATTGGATTCAGAAGGTAAAATAACCTGGGAAGAAAAACAAAAATGCAAACAGTTTACACTCATTTCCCAGTGTTTCTTCTCTGGGTGTGGCTGATTCTGTCCATCATTGGTCAATTGGGAATTGGATTAGCTCTTCTCTATGTTGAAGATTTCCACTTCCATCAGAATACATCCTCATACAGTATCATTGTTGAAGTGTATAATGATCCCCTAGTTCTATTCATTTCACTCAGCATCAGTTGATGTAAGTCTCTCCAAGCCTCTCTGTATTCCTCCTGCTGGTCATTTCTTACTGAGCAATAATATTCCATAACCTTCATATACCACAATTTACCCAACCATTCTCCAACTGATGGACATCCATTCATCTTCCAGTTTCTAGCCACTACAAAAAGAGCTGCCACAAACATTTTGGCACATATGTGTCTCTTTCCACTCTTTAGTATTTCTTTGGGATATAAGCCCAGTAGTAGCACTGCTGGATCAAAGGGTATGCACAGTTTGATAACTTCTGGGGCATAGTTCCAGATTGCTCTCCAGAATGGTTATTCCATGTTCTCTTAATTTACTTATGGTATCATTCTTTGTTTGAATCATGTATCCATTTTGACTTCATCTTAGTATATGGTGTAGTATATGGTGTTGATCTCTACCTAGTTTCTGTCATATTATTTTCCAATTTTTCTGCAATTTTTTTTTTTTTTTTGTCACATGAGTTTTTGTTCCCCAAACTTGGATCTCTGGGTTTATTATATACTAGATTACTGTGGTCATTTATTATCTTAAAATTTGTACTTAATCTATTCCATTGAACCCCCCCTCCCCCCCGAGGCTGGGGTTAAGTGACTTGCCCAGGGTCACACAGCTAGGAAGTGTTAAGTGTCTGAGACCAGATTTGAACTCAGGTCCTCCTGAATTCAGGGCTGGTGCTCTATCTACTGCACCACCTAGCTGCCCCAGCACTCTATTTCTTAACTGATACAGTTTAATGATACAGTTGACATTTCATACAGCTAGACGACCTTATTTTGCTTTTTTTTTTTTTTTTTATTCCCTCAATGTCCTTGAGTTTTTATTCTTTCAGATGGATTTTGTTATTATTTTTTTCTAGCTCTGTAAAATAATTTTTGATAGTTTGGTATGGCATTGAATAAGTAAAATAATTTAGGTAGAATTGCCATTTTATTATATTGGCTCAGCCGTGAGAAATTAATACTTCAACAATTGTTTGGCTCTGGCTTTCTTTGTGTGAAGTGTTTTATAGTTGTGTAGGGAACTAGAAGCTTAGCCAGATTCCTCCTTTTCTCCTTTCCTTCTTTCCTTTCACCCTTTCTTTCCTTGTCAGCTCTAAGGGCTGTGTTTGACACATAGTAAATGCATAATCTATGCTTTTCATTTATTCCATGATTCTTCCCCAAAAGCATTCTCTTTTCTTTCAACTTCCAAAGCATCCCTAAGTCTCCTAGGACACTTACCTTGGGCTGGCTTGTCTTGTAGAAGTCTACTGAGAATTTATCTTCCCTGTTGGACGATCAGCTCCTCTAGGGTAACACTTATGTTTTTTTCTTTTAGCATTTTTATCTTTTAAAATTTTGAGTTCCAGACTCTCCCTCCTTACTCCCTAAGGCAAGCAACATAAGGGAGGATGTAGCTCACAGTCATAGTAACTGTTCAGGAAGTGCCTGTTGAGTGAATGGATATGTTTTAGATGAAGGAGCAGAAGCAGGTATTTACTGCAGCAATTATAAAGTACCTGCTGTGTGTTGGACATTAGAGTAGGACACTTCAGCATCTCATGCTATTGTGTACCTGGGAAAATAACTCGGGAAAGCTGACAAAGCAGCCTATGACCAATGTAGGTTACACAGTGTAAAGGCTGATGGGAAATGTCAGCCCAGAGAGGTTAAGCCACTAAAGCCAAGGTCATTCAGCAAGCTTTAGTGTTGCCTGGGAGTTCTCCTCTGACATGATTGAAATTCCTAGTGTAACGCTCAGCCTGGCCTTTGCCATCTCACTGATTCTTGCTTGCTTTGACAGCAAGGTCTCAAGGTCTCTCCATGGGAAAATGTTTTGACCCAAGTGACCCAGTGACTGCGGACACTTTATGTCCCCAAGAGTGAAAGTGACTGGAGCTTGTGTGAGGGAATGGATAGAGGCAAGCAGCCTTCCTCTATCCCTTCCTTCCCTTCTTGACCTTCATCTCTGGCTTCACAGTGGAAAAAGCAATATTTGGGGCACTTGAGTAGAGTAAGGGAGCAAGAGAGACCTTGGATATCCAGGAGCCCTTAACTCTCTGATCCTAATCAGCTCAAAGGTCTAGCATAACAAGTCTCTAAGGTTTTTACAAATCTCATTTGCTTCTCACAACCATCCTGGGAGGTATGTGCTATTATGATCATCCCCATTTTATAGATGAACAAACTGAGGCAGACAGTGGTTAATGTACTTCCCCAGGGTCACACAGCTAAATCTGACATCAGGTATATCAGATAATCTTGTCTCCAAGGCCAGTGCTTCCTGGAAGGATGGTTGTGTGAGTTAAATAAGGTAATTGTGAAAAGCACTGGTTGGTGTAGTTCCTGGCACATGGTAGGTGCTACATAAATGCTTATTCCTGCCCCTTTCCCTTCTCTCCCCACACTGCCACACACTTCCACACCTGGAGGCTTTATCTGTTTCCTAAATCACTGAAGATTCACTGAAGTGCCTAGGAGGTGTTTAGGCTGAAAAAGACACTTGGGTAGGGAAGGGTCATGTCTACGAGTATGTAAAGGACAGTCTTGGGCCAGAGATAAAATATGTTTTGCTTTGTTCCAGACAGAATGATCAGTAACAAGAGGAAGTTGTAAAAAGGCAGATTTTAGTCTAAATCTTAACCGTCGCGGCTGTCTAAAACATGGAATTTCCTGTCAGTGGGAGTCTTTGAGTAGAAAACAGGTGATTGGAGGACCTGGATTCAGATCCTACATCTGACGTTTGTGGCAGCTCAGTGTTACAGGGGCTAGAGCACCAGACCTGAAGTCAGGAAGAATTCCAATATGGCCCTAGACACTTCCTGCCTGGGTGACTCTTTTTTTTTTTTTTTTTTAAATTAATTTTATAATTATAACATTTTTGACAGTACATATGCATAGGTAATTTTTTACAACATTATCCCTGTACTCCCTTCTATTCTGAATTTTCCCCTCCTTCCCTCTACCCCCTCCCCTAGATGGCAGGCATTCCCATACATATTAAATATAGTATATGCTAGGTACAATATAAATGTGCAGAACCGAATTTTGTTCTTGTTGTTGCAAAGGAAGACTTGGATTCAGAAGGTAAAAATAATCTGGGGAGAAAAACAAAAAAAATGCTCACAGTTTACACTCATTTCCCAGTGTTCCTTTTCTGGATGTAGCTGGTTCTGTCCATCATTGATCAATTGGAATTGGATTAGCTCTTCTCTATGTTGAAGAAATCCACTTCCATCAGCATACATCCTCGTACAGTATCATTGTAGAAGTGTATAGTGATCTCCTAGTTCTGCTCGTTTCACTCAGCAGCTGGGTGACTCTTAACTTCTCTTTGCCTGTTTACTAATTTGCAAAATGAAGATAATAATAATAGCACCTACCTCACAGAGGTTGCTGTAGGAATCAAATAAGGGGATAATTGTAAAGTTCATAGCACAGTACCTGGCACATAGTAAGCATTTTAGAAAAGTAATGATGTGATGCAAGTTTTGTTTTTTTTCCCCAAAACATATGCATGGATAATTTTTCAACATTAACCCTTGCAAAACCTTGTGTTCCAATTTTCCCTCCCCTTCCTCCACCCCCTCCCTTAGATGGCAAATAATCCAATATACCTTATGGGAGAAATATATGATGCAAGTTGTTAAAAAGTGAAAGGCCTCTTTGTCTGGGTTAAGTGGCCTTTGGGTTTCTTCTTCTTTATATCAATGATCCTTTGATCTCATTTGTTAGGCAGAGGTGTTCTAGAAGTCACTCATATACTTTATCAAACATTACATGCCATTTGTTTAGTCATTTTTCAGTCATATCTAACTCTTCATGACCCCACTCGGGGTGTTCTAGGCAAAGACACTGGAGGAGTTTGTCATTTCTTTCTCCAGCTCATTTTACAGATGAGGAAACTGAGGCAAACAGTGTTAAGTGACTTGCCCCATGTCACACAGCTAGTAAGTGTCTGAGGAGGGACTTGAACTTGGGAAGATGAGGTTTCCTGATTCCAGGACTGGCACTCTATCCCCTGCAGTGTAAAGCTCTCCATAACAAACATAGTCCCTCCCATTAGAGAACTTACATTCTAACGGGGGAAGGGAATGCAGAAAAAGGAACAGAAAAAGTATCCTCATGGGGACATGAAGAATTAGCAGCAGAACCTAGAGCTGAATGAGAGAAGTGTACATGGCAGACTGGAGCACTTTTCTGAAAGTGGCAGCTCTGGAAGGAACTGACCAAGGAGAGGAAGGGGCTAGAGGGGCCACAGGGGTGGGATGATCTCTGGGAGAGAAGGCTGCTGAAGCAGGGGAGAGCTGGAAGTCCAGAGAGGAAGGTGGACCTCTGCCGGACCTTCCTAATGCTCTGACTCTCCCTTATGGTTAAGCTCTTCCTTCCCTTCTAAGCAGGAGAACAGAGTGACCCCCGGAGCACCTAGAATGGGTTGATCTCCAGATTCCCGGTGTTTGGGGTTAATTCTGCCAGGGCTCTTTCCTTTTCCCAAGCTGACCCCTGTCAGCTTAGTCATCTGGATTACTTATTAACCTCCCCATGAGGAGCTCCTGTTGTGGCAGTTTAATTCAGGAAACACGGGGAGTACAGGCCCTTTGCTGCGGACATCAGGGAGGAGACAGGGACAAAAGGCAGGACTCCTGCCCTCAAAGGGCTTATAGTCCCGGGTGTGGGTGAGGGGAGAGAGAGGATATACGCACCGATAACTGGTTCCCAGTAGTGTGTGAGGAAGGCTGTACTGAGTGCTGTTGAGGTTCAGAGGGAGAGAGTCGTCGTTTGGGCGTTGGGGACGGCTTCATGGATGGAGCTGCATTAGTAGTGCACATTTCACTGACGAGAGATGCGGAGAAAGGGAATTTCAGGAGGTTCTAGCAAGATGTAGTTAATGCACTTCACCTTCAGCAGTCTAGTTTTAGGGCAGGACTAGAAGATGGAGTTGAGGTCAGAGATCTCGAACATTAGGTTAATTCCGGTTAATTCATGTCAGTTATTTGTCTTTAACCAGGAGAGGGAGAGACTCAGAGCAGGAGCTGATTTTCGGAAGGTGGGCTGAGGAGGGGGCATGGTGCAGAATAGCTAAGAGGGGACTAGAACTCTCCCCAGAATAAACCAGTCTTTTTTTTTTTTTTTTTTTTTTTTTAAAGAAACTGTCTGTTTCCCCTCCAGCTTTCCTGGTGGGATTGGGCCCAGGCCCAGGCGAATCTTAGAGATTCATGGCATTTCAGAGCTGAAAAGTCCTTGGATTTTCTATGAGTTTATGTGGGATGGCCTTTCCACACCCCCCTACCCCAGGAGGGGTGTGGGCTCTTGGCTGACTCCGCTGCCCACCCCCCTTCATCCCCTATAAAAGCCGCTCTTTCTTTCTGTCCCTCCGCTGCTGCCTGTCATTTTCCTTCCTATGAGAAGTTCAGTTCAGAGGGCCTGCCATTGTTCCCTGGGGCCTCAATTATGCAGCTTACCAGCGCTGAGGGCTGCTGTCGACCCAAGGCCCCAAGCCAAATATTTCAAACCTTGTTAGAGGTAGAAAGGGATGCGTTAAGGAGTCGGTACCCCCTTCTGCAATCCAGATGCCTCCTTGTAGGTGGCTAACCCTAGGGGAGAAGCAATTTATTTTCACTCATTTGTTTAAAAAAAATTCTTATCCCAGTAGCTCAGAAGCACCTGTCCTTCCTAAGTAGAGCTGAATCACTTCAATACACTTTGGTCTCCCTCCTGTACCTGGCGGCTTTGACCTATCCGAGGGCCCCTTCCCATAACCCTCTGTCATGCACAGGTTCTGCCTGTGGGCCTCCCCTCCCGGCAGGACCTGCATGGTGCGGAGAGACAGTGAGTGGCATTTCTCTGGGCCATTGGTGAGGGGCAGAACCCCGCATTCCAGCACCATGACGACAGCTTGCTTCCCGCTTACAGGTCTGTAGGCAGAGTATTTAGAGGGAGACAATGGGGCACTGTTGAAACGCCACTGCTGTGCTATAGCAGAATGAATTTTAATTGAATTTTTTCACCCTGAAACTCAGAGCTGTGGTATTCATCTCCTCATTTCCCTATTTTCCCACCTCCAAATTGAGAGCAAAATACTTAGGTTTCTTTCTCCTTCCATCCCCACCCACTTGTTTTTTCTTTTTCTTTTGTTTTGTTTTCATTCTAATGGTATTTTTGGAATGGATGGTGGATTGTTATTTCACCAATATCATAATGCTCGGGTACAGTGGGTTAGAGTGGAGGGAAAGGTATTGATGTCAGTATTGATGGGCACAGGTACTTGACACAGTGCAGGAAACTGCTGATAACTCCTATGAGATTAAGATGGTGACAGCCTGATCAATGAATGCTCCAAATTCTAAGATTTTTCTTCAACTTGATTCCCAAGAGTTGTTGATCTTAGTCTGGCTGTGTCTCTGAAAACGGCTGTAGTTCTGGGATTTAAAATATATATATATTCCCCCTGACTGTGCTTTTCAGGCATCAGGCTCCTAGTTTGAGGCCCAAGGCAAGTTAGGAGAAGAGTTAGAAGAATTAGAACAAAGGATTCTAAAGTGAAAATTGTCACTGAACCAGCCAGAAGCAGAACCTGGGTGCCCACACTGAACAGGAAGGGAGGGCCCCGATTGGGTGGAGCCAGGCGAGACCATATAGCCTGGAAATTGGAGGAACCAAATAAGCCAAAAAACTACATGGAATGGGAGGGATTGAATTTTACCTACCCCATGTGTCTGTCTCTGCAGCAGCTGGTTATCTTCTCCCACAGCAGGGCCCAAAGTACAATAAAATATGTGGTTGTATAGTCTTTGTGGGAGATAAAAAGACCTATGGGACACACACACACTCACACTCATACACACACACACACACACACACACACACACTGATCTCTGGGGGCTTTACTGTCTGATACACTGGTACAGCTATTGCTAATTTAAAATAATAGAACAACACTTAACCAGAGTAAGGAAATACTCTCACATGCCCAGAATAAAAACAATCTGGAATTGAGGGGCAAAGGGAAGAGCTTAATTGCAAGGGGACGAGGAGTTGAGGACTCCCAAGTCTAAGTAGGGAGCATCAGGCAAGCCACTTACTTTTATCTAGTTCAATTTAGGAAGTCTTCATAATGGAAATGGACTTTGGGAAGCAATGGGAATTTGGAAAGGAATATGGGTGGATTCTGTCTTAGGAGCATGGATCTTCTCTTTCAGGATATAGTCTCTTCCTTGCTTTCTCTGATGTTGCTCTTTCTGGGATCTCTTACCTATCCATCTTACCTTCTCATTCTCTTTTTCTGGATCCTCACTTCTCTTCCCTAGGCATGGGTGCCTCCTGGGATTTTCACCACCTTCTCCCTTGATGAGTTCATCATTTCTCACTGATTCCATGGTCATCTCTACACAGATGAAACTTTATTCTCTTGCTTGATTCTTAGTCCATTATCACCAACTCACAAATGGACATTTCCATCTGGGTTCTCTGTTGGCATCTCAAATACAACATTCCAAACTCTCATTTCCTTTTTATTTTTAATCTTCTTTTTCTTTTCCTTTTTTTTTTAATTAAAGTTTTTTATTTTCAAAACATAGGCATGGATAATTTTTCAACATTGATCTTTATAAAACCTTGTGTTCCAAATTTTCCCCTCCTTCCCCCATCCCCTCCCCTAGATGCAAATAATTCAAAATGTTAAACGTGTTAAAATATGTTAAATCCAATAGATAGATAACCTATTTATACAATAATCTTGCTGCACAAGAAAAATGAGATCAGAAATGAAAAAAATGAAAAAGAAAACAAAATGCAAGCAAACAACAACAAAAAGAGTGAAAATGCTATGTTGTTGTGTGTAAGAACCTAACAGTTGTGAACCACAGTCCTCTCTTTCTGGGTGTAGATGGCTCTCTTCATCACAAGATCTTTGGAAATGGCCTCAATCATCTCACAGTTGGAAAGAGTCACGTCCATCAGAATTGATCGTCAATCTTGTTGCTGTGTATAATGATCTCCTGGCAGAACTCATTTTCTCCACTAAAGCTACTTCTCCAAACTTCTGTCTAGGTACCGAGATGGCTATTTCTTCTCCACCTCCTCCTCAGTCACTGTGGTTCATGTCCTCAGAGATACATTTGATCGTTTTCTCTCTCCTTAGTCCACACATCTGGTAGATCTCTGGGACCTCGCTCTTATTTCTATGGTGTGGCTTATCCAGGTCCAGTGTTGGGGATGGAGGGGGGAGAAGAATAAGGAAAATATAATGAGCAGCTTAATTCTAACCCTTTATAATGAGCAGCTTAATTCTAACCCTTTCAAGGGGGCTGACTATGGAATTTGGAGGCATCCCTTCAAATGTATCTAGAGATTCTTTCTTCATCTTCTCCATCTTCAAGCACATCATCATGCTAAGGGGGTCTAGGCTCGGCTATATATAGCCAATTATTTTCCTTCCTCTGAAGGAGCAGCTTCTATAACAGCTATACATTGCTGCCACTTCTCTAGTGTATTTCCCTCTTGACATCTTTGGTATAGGATACCACTTGTGGGGGCTTGGGAAGGTAGCATTTATCCAGAATTGTCTTCTGTAAGGTCTGCCTGCTTTAGCTATGGGACCTTGTCTTAAAGAGTATATATTATGTTTCCCTTTACCGCTCATAAGGTTAGAAAGAGGTAATAACTAAGGTTCAGGGAATTAAAATTTGTCCAAAATTGTGCCGTTGTTGTCATTTGAACCCATCTCCCCTGACTCGAAAGCCAGTTCCTTTCTAAAGCATCACAGAAGAAATAATGGGTTTCCTGTTTTTGATCAAAAAGGTACGTGTACAAAAGACAAGACTGCCGCAAACCGGATCCCTTCCCATTTCATCTACACTTTGGTCCTTGGGCTTTGGCGAGCCCATTTTGCAGAGTTCTGCCTCTCTAAAAGGGCTGCTGGATCCTCCCAAATGTAGACAAATGCTGGAGGCCTCTCGGTATCTGTTAGATCTTTGACAGTAACTAGTAGAGAAGATAGAGTGGCTCACGCCTCAAGGACTGGTCCTTGGCCCTCTTCTAGCCTGTGTTCTTGTCAAGGGCTTGGATAAAGTCACAGATAGTAAGTATGCTTATCACTCTTGCAGATGTTACAAAACTGGGACAAACTCGTCAGAGCTTTGGAAAAGTCAGAACCCAAAAAAACAAAACAAAAAAACAAACCAACCCCTCAGTAGACTGGAGCTGTGGACTGAATTTAATAAGGTCAACTTTAAACATTTTTAGAGATGTCTTTTGGATGCATTTTGATTTTTTTAATATCATAATTGTTCCCCCCCCCCCCCCCGACTCTATCACCATGAATAATATCTATCCTTCCTTCGGGGGTAGAAACTAGCCAATAAAGTGACTTATTTGACAGCACATACACCATTTCTTGCCAATAACTCATCAATATCTCTGTTATGAGAATGGAGATGTATTTTGTCACTCATCCTTTGGAATCAAGATTAACCACTGCATCTTACCCAGATTTTTATATAAAATAAAATTAAGTAAAATCTTAAACTTGGATTTAAAAATATATATATCAGCTTTATTCTAAGGTAATTTGAGTGTAATTAGAAAGCAATCTGATGAAAGATCTGGTGGAAGGATTCCAGTGAACTGGAAGCTCAATGTAAACCTTTGGAATAGGCTGTAATGAGAGACATGGCGTTTACAATGGGAATGATGGTGGAGCTGGGGGTGATAACTTCACTGACCTTTGTCAATCAGATCACACCTGGAGTATTGTGTTTCGCCCTGAGTGTGACATTTTTAAAGAGAAAATGACCACTAGCTGGAGAGTGACAAGGATCAGAATGTCCAGAGAGAGCCATGTCATTTGAGAACCATGTGGAGGAATTGGGGATATGGAGTATGGAAAAGAGAAGTCTTGGTTCTAATAAGATGGCTTAGAGTTTGCAGAGCTCTCTTACACACATCAGCCCGTGTGATCTTCACAGTAGCCTGATGAGGCAGCTGCTCTCCCTGCACACCAAAGGGTTAGATTTATGTTTCTTGGACCTACATGTCAGAACCAGGCACCACGTGTGGAGGTTACCAGGAGGCAGATTTCAGCTGGATGTGAAGAAAAGTCTTCCAAGAGGTATTAAGAAATGGAAGGGGCTGCCTTGAGAAGGGCACATTTACTAAAGCTGTTTTTTTCCTTAACTATACACATTACCATGTCATTCCCCTACTCAATAAACTCTATAGCTCCCTCTTACCTCTAAAATCAAGTGTAAACTTTTCTGTTCAGCTTTTAAAGCCTTTCACAACTTTACTCCAATGCATCCTTCCAGCCTCTCTTCTTGTATTCTTTGAACTAACTTAAAGCAGACATAACACATTCATACTTTGTCTGCTCTTCTGCACTAGCTGTTCTCATTCCTGGAGTGCACTCCTTCTATACCACTTCCTGAGAATCCCTCTCTTCATTCAAGATGGAGCTCTGGTACCATCTTCTACATGAGTTCTCTTTTGAACCTACTACCAGCCCTCTTCCCTATCCCCTTTAATTGCTAGGGCCTTTAATCTAGAAAGAAAGGAAGAAAGGAAGGAAGGAAGGAAGGAAGAAGGAAGGAAGGAAGGAAGGAAGGAAGGAAGGAAGGAAGGAAGGAAGGAAGGAAGGAAGGAAGGAAGGAAGGAAGGAAGGAAGGAAGGAAGGAAGGAAGGAAGGAAGGAAGGAAGGAAGGAAGGAAGGAAGGAAGGAAGGAAGGAAGGAAGGAAGGAAGGAAGGAAGGAAGGAAGGAAGGAAGGAAGGAAGGAAGGAAGAAAGAAAGAAAGAAAGAAAGAAAGAAAGAAAGAAAGAAAGAAAGAAAGAAAGAAAGAAAGAAAGAAAGAAAGAAAGAAAGAAAGAAAGAAAGAAAGAAAGAAAGAAAGAAAGAAAGAAAGAAAGAAAGAAAGAAAGAGGGAAGGAAATCAAGTTTTTTTTCAATTGATAAAAATCCACCTTCTCTTTGTCCCTCCCATTCCACTCTCTCCAGCTCAGTTCACTTCACTCTGCATTAGATTATAAACTTCCCAGCATTCTCTAGGGCTTTTCCTCTAGATTTCTTTATATTCAACTGCTTCACATTTATCTATGTTCTCTTTACATTTATCTTGTATATACACGTACATCTTCTTGTTTCCCTATTAGAGAATTGTTTCTTTTTAGGTAAGGATGATTTCATTCATTGTATTGAGTACCTACCTCACAGAATCGAGTAGCTGCTTTAAAATACTTGTTGTTTAATTGAGTTTCTTTTCTTCTAATGAAGGCCTAATTGTATTTGTTGGGAATATTATAAAGGGAATTTAATGTGAAATGGTAGAAAAAACTGGGGGTCAGAATATCCTTTCCTACTTACCTATATGAGCAAGCCACAACTCTGTAAGCCTTGGTTTTAACAACTGGGGGTTGATAAGACGAGTGAGTCAGATTAGATGCCCTGGAGGGTCTCTTCCAGCTTTAAATCTATAATTCTATGATTCTTGATCAGACATGAGTTGGACTTCGATGGCCTCTGAGGTTTTCCCCCCAGTTCCAAGATTCTATGCCCAAGTGGGAATGAACGCTGGCTTCTTTTTTTCTGTCTTTCTAACTCATCAAAGCCAAGTTCTCAAAGACTGAAATGTGTGCAAATACTTTGAAAAGTGTAAAGAACTTTGCTAAGTCTATGTTCTGTCTTAAACTCCAGGGAGGCAGTGAGATATGTAGAGAAAGACTCAAGCTGCCTTGATAGGAGAGAACCGGGGTGTAGATGACTAAACACTGAAAATATTTGGCTCTGTCCCTTCCTCACTCTGTGACCTTGTAGATTCTCTGGGTTTCAGTTTTCTCCTCTGTGAAATGGGCTTAACCATCCTTATGATTAAGATATAATATTAGGAATTCTTCCCAGCCTATTTTATTTTATTTTTTAATAATAATAGTTTTTATTTACCAGATATTTGCATGGGTAATTTTACAACATTGACAGTTGCCAAAACTTTTTTTTTCCCAATTTTTTTTTCCCTTACTCCCCTCCCCCCCAAGATGGCAGGTCGACCAATACATGTTAAATATGTTAGAGTATAGATTAAATACAATCTATGTATACATGTCCAAACAGTTGTTTTGCTGAACAAAAAGAATCGGACTTTGAAATAGTGTACATTTAGCCTGTGAAGGAAATCCAAAATGCAGGCGGGCAAAAGTAGAGGGATTAGAAATTCTACGTATGGTTCATAGTCATCTCCCAGAGTTCTTTCACTTGGTGTAGCTGGTTCAGTTCATTACTGCTCTATTGGAACTGATTTGGTTCATCTCATTTTTGGAGAGGGCCACGTCCATCAGAGTTGATCAACATACAGTATTGTTGTTGAAGTATACAATGATCTCTTGGTCCTGCTCATTTCACTCAGCATCAGTTCATGTAAGTCTCAATGTTAGGAATTCTTAGGAAAAAAGAAGCACAGCTTATATTTGGAAATTCTGTCCTATCATGCTTTATTGATAATAAAACTAATCTGCAATGAAAGAATTGGTAGAGGAAGGAGAAATACAGACAGAGGAAGGAGAGATACAGACAGAGGAAGCAGAGGTACAGACAGAGGAAGGAGAGATACAGACAGAGGAAGCAGAGATACAGACAGAGGAAGGAGAGGTACAGACAGAGGAAGCAGAGGTACAGGCAGAGGGAGCAGAGATACAGACAGAGGAAGGAGAGGTACAGACAGAGGAAGCAGAGGTACAGACAGAGGAAGGAGAGATACAGACAGAGGAAGCAGAGGTACAGACAGAGGAAGCAGAGATACAGACAGAGGAAGCAGAGGTACAGGCAGAGGAAGCAGAGGTACAGACAGAGGAAGCAGAGGTACAGACAGAGGAAGCAGAGATACAGACAGAGGAAGCAGAGGTACAGACAGAGGAAGCAGAGGTACAGACAGAGGAAGGAGAGGTACAGACAGAGGAAGGAGAGATACAGACAGAGGGAGCAGAGGTACAGACAGAGGAAGCAGAGATGCAGACAGAGGAAGCAGAGGTACAGGCAGAGGGAACAGAGATACAGACAGAGGAAGGAGAGGTACAGACAGAGGAAGCAGAGGTACAGACAGAGGAAGGAGAGGTACAGACAGAGGAAGGAGAGATACAGACAGAGGGAGCAGAGGTACAGACAGAGGAAGCAGAGGTACAGACAGAGGAAGCAGAGGTACAGACAGAGGAAGCAGAGATACAGACAGAGGAAGCAGAGGTACAGACAGAGGAAGCAGAGGTACAGACAGAGGGAGCAGAGATACAGACAGAGGGAGCAGAGGTACAGACAGAGGAAGCAGAGATACAGACAGAGGAAGCAGAGGTACAGACAGAGGAAGCAGAGGTACAGACAGAGGGAGCAGAGATACAGACAGAGGAAGGAGAGGTACAGACAGAGGAAGCAGAGGTACAGACAGAGGAAGCAGAGGTACAGACAGAGGAAGCAGAGGTACAGACAGAGGAAGCAGAGGTACAGACAGAGGGAGCAGAGATACAGACAGAGGGAGCAGAGGTACAGACAGAGGAAGCAGAGATACAGACAGAGGGAGCAGAGGTACAGACAGAGGAAGCAGAGGTACAGACAGAGGAAGCAGAGGTACAGACAGAGGAAGCAGAGATACAGACAGAGGAAGCAGAGGTACAGACAGAGGGAGCAGAGGTACAGACAGAGGGAGCAGAGGTACAGACAGAGGGAGCAGAGGTACAGACAGAGGAAGCAGAGATACAGACAGAGGAAGCAGAGGTACAGACAGAGGAAGCAGAGGTACAGACAGAGGAAGGAGAGATACAGACAGAGGAAGCAGAGATACAGACAGAGGAAGCAGAGGTACAGACAGAGGAAGCAGAGGTACAGACAGAGGGAGCAGAGATACAGACAGAGGAAGGAGAGATACAGACAGAGGAAGCAGAGGTACAGACAGAGGGAGCAGAGATACAGACAGAGGAAGCAGAGGTACAGACAGAGGAAGCAGAGATACAGACAGAGGAAGGAGAGGTACAGACAGAGGGAGCAGAGGTACAGACAGAGGAAGCAGAGATACAGACAGAGGAAGCAGAGGTACAGACAGAGGAAGCAGAGATACAGACAGAGGAAGCAGAGGTACAGACAGAGGGAGCAGAGGTACAGACAGAGGGAGCAGAGATACAGACAGAGGAAGGAGAGGTACAGACAGAGGGAGCAGAGGTACAGACAGAGGGAGCAGAGGTACAGACAGAGGAAGGAGAGGTACAGACAGAGGGAGCAGAGATACAGACAGAGGGAGCAGAGGTACAGACAGAGGAAGCAGAGGTACAGACAGAGGAAGCAGAGGTACAGACAGAGGAAGCAGAGGTACAGACAGAGGAAGCAGAGATACAGACAGAGGAAGCAGAGGTACAGACAGAGGGAGCAGAGGTACAGACAGAGGAAGGAGAGGTACAGACAGAGGGAGCAGAGGTACAGACAGAGGGAGCAGAGGTACAGACAGAGGGAGCAGAGGTACAGACAGAGGGAGCAGAGGTACAGACAGAGGAAGGAGAGGTACAGACAGAGGAAGGAGAGGTACAGACAGAGGGAGCAGAGGTACAGACAGAGGAAGCAGAGGTACAGACAGAGGAAGGAGAGGTACAGACAGAGGAAGGAGAGGTACAGACAGAGGAAGCAGAGGTACAGACAGAGGAAGGAGAGGTACAGACAGAGGAAGCAGAGGTACAGACAGAGGAAGGAGAGGTACAGACAGAGGAAGCAGAGGTACAGACAGAGGAAGCAGAGGTACAGACAGAGGAAGCAGAGGTACAGACAGAGGAAGGAGAGGTACAGACAGAGGAAGGAGAGGTACAGACAGAGGGAGCAGAGGTACAGACAGAGGGAGCAGAGGTACAGACAGAGGAAGCAGAGGTACAGACAGAGGAAGCAGAGATACAGACAGAGGAAGGAGAGGTACAGACAGAGGAAGCAGAGGTACAGACAGAGGGAGCAGAGATACAGACAGAGGGAGCAGAGGTACAGACAGAGGGAGCAGAGGTACAGACAGAGGAAGGAGAGATACAGACAGAGGGAGCAGAGGTACAGACAGAGGAAGGAGAGGTACAGACAGAGGAAGCAGAGGTACAGACAGAGGAAGCAGAGGTACAGACAGAGGAAGCAGAGGTACAGACAGAGGAAGCAGAGGTACAGACAGAGGAAGCAGAGATACAGACAGAGGGAGCAGAGATACAGACAGAGGAAGCAGAGATACAGACAGAGGGAGCAGAGATAGAGACAGAGGGAGCAGAGATACAGACAGAGGAAGGAGAGATACAGACAGAGGAAGCAGAGGTACAGACAGAGGAAGCAGAGGTACAGACAGAGGAAGCAGAGATACAGACAGAGGAAGCAGAGATACAGACAGAGGAAGCAGAGATACAGACAGAGGAAGCAGAGGTACAGACAGAGGAAGCAGAGATACAGACAGAGGAAGCAGAGATACAGACAGAGGAAGCAGAGGTACAGACAGAGGAAGGAGAGGTACAGACAGAGGACGCAGAGGTACAGACAGAGGAAGCAGAGATACAGACAGAGGAAGCAGAGGTACAGACAGAGGAAGGAGAGGTACAGACAGAGGAAGCAGAGGTACAGACAGAGGAAGCAGAGGTACAGACAGAGGAAGCAGAGGTACAGATAAAGGAAGCAGAGGTACAGACAGAGGAAGGAGAGATACAGACAGAGGTACAGACAGAGGAAGCAGAGGTACAGACAGAGGAAGCAGAGGAGATACGGATAGAGGCTGATGGTAGGCATGGTCCTTGGCCCTTTGAGGCTCAGCTTTGCCTTAGTCCTGGAGGGTGGAACAACGCCTTGAGCTTGGCTCAGAGATACAGGCCGGTTGAAATGGGGCCATAAAAGTTGGAGCTGGCACCATTTCCTACTCTCTAGTAGACAAAAGGAGCTGGCACTCTTTGTAAAGGCATCTGTCTGAAGTGGAATTCCTGCACGTGTGTGAACACGCCAATCACGGGCAAATTAGAACAGACTTTAATCTGTGAACTCCGAGACAGTCTTTGCCTTTCTTTGTATCTCAGAGTTCTGTACAGTGCCTGGGACATAATAGACACTTAATAAACCCTTGTAGACTTGAGTTGACCTTTTAGTTTGGTACCTTATGGCCAGCCACTAGATGAATCCGGCAATCACCTTTGGCTATTTGCATTGATGTTTCTGCTTTTTCTCTCCACATAACTCAGCTGGGTGGCAGGGTATTTGGGGCTGGGGAGACTGAGCTTGGTCAACTTGCATCAGTCATTCTTTGTCACTGTTGTGAAGAGAAGCATGTATTCATGCACGTAAACTTTGTTAAGCATTTACTATTTGCGTATTTTGCTTATCACTGAGGCTATAGATGGCTATTTGGGGATATTACATACCATAAATAAATATTCTCTTAGAGCAGGGCTTTTTAAACTTTTTGTCACTTGTGACCCTTTTTCACCCGAGAAATTTTTACAGTTTCTTTGTCTGTAAAATAAGGCTGTTCTTCCATACCTCCTAGGTTTCTTTCACCACTAACTCTATAAACAGCCAAGGGATATTTTCACCTGGAGTGGGGTAAGAAATAGTGCTGTGAGTCAGAGAAAACTTCATAGAGATGGTGGTACTTGAGCTGAACTTTGAAAAAAGAGAAGAATTTTTTTTTAAGTTCTTAGAAAATTATTTAAAAATTTTAAAATGAATAAGCATTCATTTTCTCTTTTCCCTGTCAATTCAGAAAGAAAGAGAAACAAAACCCTTGTAAAAATATGCATAGTCAAGCAAAACAAAATTCCACACGGGCCACGTGTAAATGACAGGTAGAGGAGATAAGCAAGGGATTTCAGGTGTGGGAATTGGCTTAGAACTAGGTGGCATGTGAGTTTGGAGAACAGTTAGTAACCTGATTCAGCTGGAACCTGGAGTCTGAAAATGAGGATGAAAATGTACATTGGAGAAGAGCTGTGAGGAGTCTTAAATGCTAAATGCAAGGAGCAAATGAAGATTTTTAAATCAGGAAAATAACTTGGTTATAGTTATGATGATTGATTTTGTGTCAGAATTTTTTATAGAAAGTCTCATATTAAATATCTGTGCAAGAACTAAAACTACTTGGTGACAACACATATAAATGAATTTCAATGCACAATATTACTTTTCCAAGAATAATTCCTAGTGTTTTTTGTATTTTCCCATTCATGTCATTTTTTTCTCATATGATCATAGTTATTGTGTAATTCATTTTCTTAGTTTTGCTTTGTATTAATCTACAAATTTTTTTCCAACTTTATTTTGTGCTTTGTATTATTCTGTTAAAAAGCTAATTCAGCCTATTTCCTATTCCTCACACTTGTAGATCTTAGTTGCTTCATAGCATCCCACTACACTAATATGCCACAGACTCTTTAACCATTCCCATATTACATTTTAGGACATTTTGCTCTGTGTGCTTGTGCTTGCAGTAACATACAGTGCTGCTGTGAAATTCTCTGGAGAGAATTTTTTTTTCATTGTGTTGATAAGTTTTGTTTTGACCCAGCAATCTCTTAGACAAACTGTCCCCACCAGAGCACGTTCCCTGAAAACAGCTTAGTTTTCACTTGTTAACAAGAGGGAAGGTTGTGTCCTTTAGCTTAGAAAATCGGATGCCCACATTGTTATCTTCAGCCAAAGTTTTACTGCCTCTCAATGTCAACTTTATTTACATAGTTGCAGTTGCTTCATGCAATGCTTTTTGAGCTCTCTTTTCTTCACTGGGGATCACTCCAAGTCAGGAAGATCGTTTTGGGAGCTGGGAGAAGGATGGATTGGAAACTGGAAAGGCTGCATGCCCAGAGACCCATTAGGAGGTTTTCATTGATCAGGTGAGGAGTAATGAGGATCTAAACTAGGCAACTTTTGCTGTGTGAATGGAGAGGAGGGGCTGTGGAAGATGAATAGCATTTAGCAACTCTTTGGATGTCTGTGAAGAAAGATAGAGAAAAGAAGATTGAGAGCTTTGATTGGGTCACTGAGAGGATGGTATTACCCTCAACAGAAATAGAAAATTAGGAGGGGAAAAGTAGGATGGAAGACAGGAAATTTAGTTGAATATATGGTGAGTTTGAGGTGCTGGGGGAGACATCTAGAAGGCAGGTGAGATGCAAAATAGTGGGATAAAGGAGATGATGACATTTGATACATTGTGAATACAGCATGGTACATGTCAACCATTACTAGAACAGATGAGAGCAGATTTCCAACTCAGCAAATTTTCTATTAAATATCCTTTGTGTGTGAGACACAGTGCTTATGAGAAAGCAAATGGGAAATAGTTTCTGGAGGGGTTCTTACCCTCAAGGATCTCAGGAATTAGTAGGGCAGACATTGACTAAAACAGAAGGCATAAATACCATGGTGTGTGTTGTGAAAAGTACGTGCTGCTCTGGGAACATAAAACACTGCTGGTTGGGGGCAAGTGATGACAAGCGAAGAAAGGCTTCCGGGAGAAGGTGGCCCTTGCTCAGAGCTTTGAAAGATAGCATTCAATAGGTAGAAGTGGGGGGAAGTGGGTGTTTTTGGTAGGAAGAACCCCATGAACAAAGATTGAAAGGGTTCTCAGAGTTTGGAAGGAATCAGGCATTTATTAAGAGCCTGTTATTGCTAAAAGCTTATTTTCTCATTTGACCCTCCCAACAATGCCGGTTGTAAGTGCTGTTATGATCCCCATTTTAGAGTTAAGAAAATTAAGGCAAACAGAAGTTTAGATTAGCCTAGAATCTTACAGCTAGTAAGTGTCTGAGGCTGGATTTGAACTTAGATATTCCCAGCCCAATGCTTTGCTATGTACCTGGAAAGAAAAGGACCTTAAAGAGATATACTTTAGCTCAACTTCCTCACCTTTTAAGTGTTAGCTATAGAAGGTCCATGGCTCACCCAGAGTTCCATGGCTAATAAGTATCTGAGGCCAGATTTGAACTCAAGTCTGGAGGACCTGAGTTTAAATCCAATGCTTATTTTTTCTCCACTGCCTCTTAGCAACTAGTTTAGATTGGCTAGATTAGCAGCTAAGTATGGAGGATGTGTACACCGTAAATAGAATCTGCTGAGAGGGAGCCGTGGTGAGAATGTCCAGGACTTGGGATCAGAGGACCTGAAGGCTCCGGTCTATTCTCAGTCAATCATCAAAAATTTATTAAACACAAACTGTTCCCTGGCACTGGGGATACAGAGACTACATTCTCTGATACTGCTCTGTGTGACCTTAGCCATAACAAACCTCATTAAGACTCAATTTTTTCATCTGTACATTGAGGAGAGTAAACCCTTCCCGACTCTAATTCTGCCCTTTATAATTGTTCATAGGCCCAGATAGATATAGAGTCTAGGAGTGGATTATAGACTGTCCCCAGCATGGACCATGGGGAGTAGAGAAAGGTCAAGCACAGAGATTGGTGATGACGGGGAGGGGGGTCTATTAGCAGAGATGCAGAGGCCCAGGGGCCCAGTCTTTGTCAGAATTTTCCAAAAGCAGGTGAAGAGACACAGCTAGTCATTTCAGAGACCAGGAAAACAAGGAGGGTCCACATTTTAACAATGTTCTTGTGCTTTCTGTCCCACCTTCTTGCTTCTTCAAACCAGCTCTGACCAGACTCCTCCCCATTGCTGTTATTATCTTCCTAGAAAACCAGACTGTTTTTTCACCATGACCTTGGGTGGGGAAGCAGTGGGACCTAAGACTGGGATTCAATTTGTTTTCCCCAATACCCAGCAAAGTCTCAAGTGAAAGAGCAGACTTGGGGTAAATGCTCAATGAATTTTATATTTTCTAATTTAAAATTATGAATGACAAAGCAAAGGGAAAAAAAAGTACCAAAGCTTCAATATGAACATGTAATCAAAGCTCTTTATAATAAAAAAAAATTAGTTTTGTATTCCTTTGCAGTCTATTCTCATAATTTATGAATGCATAAAATTCTTTATATAGTTGCAATCAAAGTATATTCAATTATTCTAGTGCTTCCTTTCCTTATTTTTTACTTTGTATAAGTTTTTTCCATTATACCCCTCAATTTGGTCTGCCATTCTCTTTGGAAATATAGGTTGCTTTAAGCTTTTGGTTTTTTGCTGATTGGCTCCTCTTACACAGCTGTGAAGGTTACCTTAAAGGAAAGTCTCTCTTTTTCATTCTTTCCCCCTTTTAAAAGTTATATCCCCAGTAATGAGATTATTTCATCAGTGGGTTTGTTGAATTAGAGTAACTTTTATTTTGGGTCCTAGCACTCTGAAAAGGTTGTCCCAGTTTACATTCCCACACTAAGAGCAGTGCCTTCTCTCTAGAATTTAGCTTTGCCATATATATATATATATATATATATATATATATATATATATAAGCCAGTATGATACAATTCTTCCAGAGCAACTGAGGCATAAGGCAAGGCACAGACTTGGAGCTGAGGGAGACCTGAATTTAAATTCTGTTTCTGACACTTGTCCTGTGTGACCAAGCACAAGTCATTCATTTTTGGTCTTTGATTTCCCCACCTGTAAAATGAGGGAGATTGCACCTGGTGATCTGTTCCAATGCTAAAAGGATTTAGAAAAACCTAAGCAACTGTAGTTGTCAGGTTTTGGTACTGGTTGGTTGTTAAAATGGCTTAAGGTTGGTTGGTTGTTAAGCTTTAGTAGCTGAAAGAGTGCACTAAGATTTTTGGAACACGTTGAATATTCTGTGTCCTATTCCCACCTCTCCCCATTTCTGTTATACACAACCATCTCATCTGTCTCTTCTCCTTTACTTCTAAACTTTTGAAGGAACCTACATTCAATGACTCCATTTACTACCTTCTCTCTCTCCATGAATCTTCATAATCTGACGTTAGTCTCAACCACTCTGCTGAAACTGTTCTCTTTAAAACAAAACAAAAACCTTTTGTTTTTATATCACTTTTGTGATATCTACTTAAGTAGATATAGATATATAGCTAAATATGGTGCTCCTTTGGTCCCCACTCCCCATGAAGAAGGTACATGCTCTCCTCTCTTTCCAGGAGCCAGGCTTGACCATTATAATGACACAGTTGCAGTTAGTTATCCCTCTACCTTTTACATTTTGTTAGCTATATCTTCCTGGTTTTTCTTTCAACTTGTGTCATTTTTTATCTTTCCATGCTTGTCTGAATACTTCATGTTCATTTTTTCTTAGAATGAAACTTGGTCTCTAATGATAAAAACAAAAGATAGCCATAATAATTCATAAAATGCTTAAAATAAAGGTCACCAGTGACCTTATCACTAAATCCAGTGGCCTTTTCTAGTCCCCTTAGAGGTAGACAGTATAGGCTTGGCCCCTCCCTCAAAGATACCTCTTAGCTTTAGAGATCATGACTCCTCTTCCTTTTATTCTATTCCCCTAATAAAACCTGTCTTCTTTCCATCTCCTTAAGTTCCCCAGGGATCTTTCAGTCATTATCTTTACACAGATTATTCCTAAAGTTGTGTCTCTAGATCTGACCTCTCCCCTGAGTTCCAGACCCAACTTCCAAACTGCCTACAGAACATCGTGCCCTGTTTCCCCAATATCTCACACTCAGTATATCCCAAACTGAGTTTGTTTTCTCCCTCCCCAGACCTGCTCTTCCTCAGATAGTGTCATTTGTGTTTTTGGCACCTCCAGTTTTCAGTGGAACCATTGAGTATTTCTGATGGTCTACAGGAAAGAGTATTGACTCTGGAATCAGAAGACCAAGTTCAAATCCTGCCTCTGATTCTTACTAACAGTGTGACTTTGGGCAAGTCATTTAACCCTCCCCTCTCCATAGCAACGATTACCATGACTGTGACAGTGATGTTCCAGAAATCACCAACTTCCTTGGAGGAGCAGTGGAGTTGGATTGGAATTAGTGTTTTTCCTTTCCATTCTCTGGCCTCCGGTTGTTGTTGTTTTTTTTTTTTTTTTTTTTTTCCTGTATAATGAGAAGGTTGGACAGAGTTCTATTTTTCACATTCTGTACTTCTGAGAGTTGCAAGAATTAGGAGCTCTTAGTCACTGCCTCCTTCCTTCACCTCAGGATTGTTTAAAATGAGTTCTTATCTCATCTCTGTGAGAACCAGAGGCACCCCACCTGGTTCTGTCTGCCCTTAATCATTTTAAGAAGGATTAAAAATTTCCATTCTATCAGAAAGCCAGGGGGAAATTCCAAGGGGCTTCTAATAGTTTAAAATTTCATTGAAACTTCCAGCCAAGTGGCCCCTGAAAAAGGGAAGGATGTTTTACCATCCCAGTAGCTTTGGCAAGGGACTGTGGGAAAGGAGCCATATTCTACTGGTTTTTCACGTGTGTGTGTGTGTGTGTGTGTGTGTGTGTGTGTGTGTGTGTGTGTGTGCTCTCATGTGTTTTGAATCCTCTGGACTGCCTGGGAGGTCCAATCTGACTTTCCTCAGCTTTTTAATTGATGACTTGTCTCTTGCACCTAGTGTCTTAACTGGCTGATCACCGGATGCTTTAGTTCTGATAATTGTTAACTTGTGGCTTTTTAATGGCTTGAGTACCTTGCCAGCTGAGAGAGGAAAGCCAAAAGCTTGGGAGCTAATGTTTCTGGTGTTTCAGGTGTCTCCTGAGGTAGTAATTGGTGAGAGAAGAGGTTCCCTTAGACTGGCAGGTTTTACACACACACATCCTGACTTGTTCCTTCATTCAAGGACCGGAGAGCTTACTTATGGTCTCATACAATGATATTTTGTTCATTCTTGGGAGCTTGCAGAGGCAAAGAAGGGAACCTCTATGTCGCTGGATGTCTCCGGCTGATATAAAGGATTTCAGGCCTATGAGGGTCATTTATACAGATTTTAAACATACAATACTCTATCTTAGTACATGGTGACTATCTGGGGGTTTGCTAGCTTCTCCATATGGTCACAGAATTCGGAGCTGGAAATAATTTTAGAGATTATTTGGATCAGTCATGGTTCTACTCTCCCTCCACCCTCCACTTCACAAACTCAGAGATCCAGAGTTGGGAAAGAATGTGCTCAAGGTTGTAGAGTTGGTAAGTAGAGGAGGCAAGGATTAATCAAGCTCAGGCCTTCCAGCTCCAAACTCAGTGTTCTTGCAATTCGTATGGCATCTCGACAACCTGGAGAGCTTCCTTGTGAGCACTGATGTGGAAGCACACAGGCAATGGGCCTAGCTCTCATTTGGAGTCTAAAGAATGGAAAGACAGTCAAGAGATAAGGTGTGGTTTATGTCGCCATCACGCTAGGATGGAGTCAGTCTACAAATATTTATTTGCTTAACAGTAGAAATGTCAAGACTCAGAAAAAATTGGGAATAGGAAAATTTCCTCATTTCTCTCTCCCTATCTCTCCTCTTACACATATACCCCAAGGTCTCTTCTTCTTTTTTGAAAAACATGACAGAAATGGAAAAAAAAATTATGAATTTTTAAATGGTGAATAAAATCTTTACTACAGTTTATGTAAATATTGTTTCCCAGAAGAGCTAGCGCTCTCTCTCTCTCTCTCTCTCTCTCTCACACACACACACATACACACACACACACACACACACACACACACACACACACACACACACACATTATGAAAGTTCTGATAGGAAAAATATATACAGCTAACTAGAACAGTCACTTAATCTGCCCAGATAATACAATTTATTATGCATTTCTTGTTACATGACCCAGATACTAGTAGCCTTTTCAAGAAAGAAAGACACCAAAGTATCTAGTATCTTCCTCAAAAGAGCATTTTGGGGATAGGTAGGTCAAGTATTAAATTACTCCCATTTTACAGAGGAGGAAATTGAGGTCTGATGAATTATAAAGTTAAGTAAATTCACTAAAGATCACACAGCTATTAAATGGCAGAGACAGGATTCTTATCCAGGACTTGTTCAAAATTCCATGTTCTTTCCATGAAGTCCATTTTCACATAAAAGTACAAAAGAATGATTTAAAACAAGAAGAATTTTATTATCAGTAATTTTTGTGCTGCATGTGACTAGACTACAAACCAAGCAGCCCTGAAGACAATCATGGTGTTTGAAAAGGACTTCATTTCTGGCCCTTTGGTCCAGAACTACCAGCTGAGAACTTACTTAGTCCCTCCCTTCTGCATACAGCATAGGAATGAGGCCTTTGCAGAATGAGGCCCTCTGGCTTTCCCCACTCCCCTGCCATGTACATGGTCACCCTTCTGTTTTCCATAACACAAGGAAGAAATCCGTCCGGTTGTGCTGGGAAACCCTTTCACCAGAGCAGGAGAGGGTATTAGAACTTATCCTAAAATAGGCAAGAATTTTCTGAATTTCTTGAAGAGCCAGAAACTGCTGATAGAGACAGTTTAGTAAAGAAGACCAATTAGTTGGAGTTCTGTGCGATAAAAATTGTATTAGATGAATCTAGAGGGCCCCCCTTTTTTCTTTTTCCTCTACTTTTTCTCCTTCCTTCCTTCCTTCCTTCCTTCCTTCCTTCCTTCCTTCCTTCCTTCCTTCCTCTTCTCTTCTCTTCTCTTCTCTTCTCTTCTCTTCTCTTCTCTTCTCTTCTCTTCTCTTCTCTTCTCTTCTCTTCTCTTCTCTTCTCTTCTCTTCTCTTCTCTTCTCTTCTCTTCTCTTCTCTTCTCTTCTCTTCTCTTCTCTTCTCTTCTCTTCTCTTCTCTTCTCTTCTCTTCTCTTCTCTTCTCTTCTCTTCTCTTCTCTTCTCTTTTCTTTTCTTTCAAAATTGGGGTTAAGTGACTTGCCCAGAGTCACACAGCTAGGAAACTTCCTTCCTTTTCTAAATGAAATCTTTCTGTTTGATATTATGAGAGGACAACAAGTCCTGAAAATGTAGAACTTTTCTTTCTTGGTGGTTTCTTCAGTTCTGAAGGTTTACCTTCTTCTCATTAATTGCTAGAGACCGAAATCTAATTGCTTAAAGTTCAAAAGCTGATAGCCCTAATTATAACACAATCTAACAGTACTTAAATCTAATTTTAGTCAGTAAATTTGCATTTATTGCCTAAATAAATTTTAAGTTGAACATGCTAAATAGGCTAATTTTATGAACCAATCAAATTAGACAGTAACCAGTGAGCCAGGCAACTACAGCCAAGTGTGTGCCAAGTGCTGTGGATACAAAAAAAAACCCAAAACAGATATAGGCCCTGTCCTCAAGAAGCTTACATTGTATTGATAGAAGGGGTGCACATAATATATGTCTATTATATTATGCTATGTCATTTATGCATTGGTGTCCATATTTATGTATACATATATATAGCATGTGTATATGTAGGTATGAATATATATATATATATATATATATATATATTCATTTTTGTATGCTTAAAGTTAGCTTTAACAAAGGAACTTTAGATGGTAAAGGACATCCTAGAAGAAAAAATGATATTTTTCAACTTTTCTTCAAATCCTGTATCTTGAAAATATGATTTTAACATAGCTTTAAAATTTTTAAAAAATTGGTGCGTTTGATAATTGCTTATTTTGTGCCTAACCCTGCTGTGGATGCTAGGACAGGTTGTAGGAGAAGTAGTAGACTTTCTCCCTCTGAGTGAATGTACATTCACACACACACACACACACACACACACACATAGTATAAAACAGTCTGGTAACAGTAGGTTTGTAACTCTAAAGAGGATCTAAAGTAGTTGTGAGTCAAATGAAATGTTTGTAATATGCTTAAAGGCATGGAGCTTGGCACACAGTAAGTACTTAATAAATGCTTGTTCCCTTTTTCTTCCCTTTTTTTTTGGGAGGGGGAGTTGTGTTGCATCTCCAGAGCAGGATGATCTGGCCGATACCCAGGAGAGGCAGACGCATAAGTCCACAGTGGGCAGGGAGAGGACTGGGTGCTCTCTATTTCTTTACCCTGCAGTGATAATGGAGCAGGTGAGAATCCTGGCTCTGCTACTTTTACTGTGTGACCCAGGGCTAAAGTCATTTAAGGAATCTCTCTGAGTTTTGCCTCCTTTTTTAAATGAAGGGGTTGGATTTAAACTTTCTGGAGGCAGAGAATATTTTAATTTTAATTTTTGTATCCTCAGTCCCAAACAGCACCCGGCATTTTTGTTGTTCGGGTGTTCAGTCAGGTCCCTGTGGACCATCCTGACAAAGATACTGGTTTGCCATTTCTTTCTCTGGATTGTGGCAAACAGAAGCAAAGTGATGAGGTCATATAATAGTAAAAATTTGAGGTTAAATTTGAACTCACATCTTTCTGACTCCATACTATGTAGTGAGCTATCTAGCTGCCTGGCATATAGTGGGTGCTTAATAAATGCTTGTAAATTTGAACTGAGGCTGACAGAAATTATGGATTTTCCTCCAGAGGCTTGTGAAAAGTGGACACATTTCTTGGTTCTCTGATTGGGTTTGGATGCCCGGAGCTAGCTGAAAGAAGGGGAATTGTGAAGATATCTGGGAGAAGTTGCTTTGAAGCCAGGGAGTCTGGTTACATGAGGGTCTTTGGAGGGTCTTCCCAGCATTCAGAGCTGTAGGGGCTCTTAGGACTGGAATCCTACAGATGTTTCTCATGGATGTCGGGTATAGGGTGGGGCTGTAACATTCAGATACAAAAAATAATTTTTTTTTTTTGGCAAACAACAAAATACAAAGAAGCGCTTCAGAAAGGGTGGGCAGGAGCCGCCCTCTCAGAGGCCCGAATAAATTGGGCTCCTTGGGGGTGGGGCTGACCCCAGATGACTTGCCCTCCTTTTGGAATCCTGGCAGCAAGCAGAAGCAGGAGGGCTTGGAAGAGATTGCCCTTGGCCTCCAGGGAGGGCAAACTGAAGTATCCCAGCAAGCCTCGATCACCTAGGCTCAAGCTCCAGCCCAGACAGAGCAGGTGACACACAGGAGGAGGTCAGTACCAGCACGATTTCACACTGAGTAGCCTTTGGGTGGGTGCTGTTGAGAGAAATAGCATTAGGAACTCTGTGTGTGTGTGTGTGTGTGTGTGTGTGTGTGTGTGTGTGTGTGTGTGTGTGTCCTGGGTCTAGAAATATTTGGCTGTGTAATGGAAGTAACTTTTTCCTTGTTTTTGTACATCAGAGTAGAAAAGGATGTGTCTGGGGGAGGGTTTGGAGCTCCCCAAAATTCATAAAATTGGTTACTTGACTGTGAGGGCTGTGAATGGGTGTGTATGGCTAAGCACCCCATCCATCATCAGAAAGCATTTTCCCTAATCCCCAGTGAGCATCCTCTACTGCTTACTTCCTATAGCTGATGGAAAGTTTTAACTGCTATATTATTCATCAGATTTAGGAAGCATTTGCCTAGATGTGCAGTGACAAGAGTCTGGACTTCAACCTAGGGTCAGGTCACAGCCAATGTCTGAGGACAGATTTGAACTCAGGAAGCTGAGTATTACTGACTCCAGCTCTGGTTGCTTTATCCACTTTGCCACCTAAATCATTCATTTCTTTCTGTCTCAGTTCTGTCAATTATAAAATGAGAATCTAGACTTCATAACTCCAAAGCCCCAGCTAGCTCTAAGTCACAGATTACCAGATTTCTTTTTTAATATATATATATATTACATTTTAAATTTCAAGAACTTAATTCAGGAAAAGCGGAATTCATAAAGGTTCTGCAAGAATAGGGTTTGTGGGCTCTGGAAGTTTATCTCGGACAATCACTGATTGGAATTTCTTGCTTGTTTTGGGGAGGTCAGAGGAGGGATCATGGCAGGCTGCTGGGGAAATCCCATTTTCATAGAAAGTCTAGCTTTGTTTCCGGTCCAGGCTGCCTCAGCCTAAGCCAGGAAAGTGCGGTTCATGGTGGGTTGTGCAGCTAATATTTAGCCATTAGCTTGAAGAATAATAAATTTCAAAACTAGGACATCACATGAGTGCCCCGGCACCTCTGGAGCCCTCTCTGAATGTTGGGTAAGCTGTTTTGCGTGGGGTTGGGTAACGTTTGAGGGGGACTGGCTGAAAGAGGGACATTCCAAGGGGTGTTGAGAAGGGAACAGTGGTATTTTCAGTGTTGATTCACTCCCCTAACCCCTGAAACAGTATTAACAACATAGATAAATCAAGGAATTAGGATACGATACTTTGAAGAGAGATTAAAAGGAGCTAAGGATTCTAAGAGGAAGAGCTGAGAAGGGAGAGCATCCCAGGTATGTCAAATAACTTAGAAGGATCCGTAGTTAGAGTACAGGGTACAGTCAGGAGAACTTGAATTCAGTTTTTGTTTTTTTTTTTTCCCCTGAGGCTGGGGTTAAGTGACTTGCTAGGGTCACACAGCTAGGAAGTGTTAAGTGTCTGAGACCAGATTTGAACTCGGGTCCTCCTGACTTCAGGGCTGGTGCTCTATCCACTGTGCCACCTAGCCGTCCCTTGAATTCAGTTTTAATTCCTGACTTTTCTTAGCTGTGGGATCCTAGGGAAATCACTTAATCTCTGTCTGTTTCCTCATCTGTAATGACCATGTTAGTATCCTGGATACCTTAGAATCAGCCAGAGCCAGGATACGCAAAAGTCTTTATTCTTGGTCTTTTGGGGGTCTCCGTCAGGGGAATAGATATAGGAATCTCCACACCTCCTTTCTCTCTCTCCACTGCCAAAGAATGATCCCGCTTGTCCTACTCCACGCTCTGATCTCTCACACTTCTATCTGTCTACAGCTATAGATCCAGCCAGCACAGAATAGTTGGGCAGGGTCATTCTCCAAGCACATGTTAATAGAGAATTGTCCAATTGGTAACTAGCTTTAGGTGCTCAGTTATCTAAGTGCATCTGCTCAGTTCCAGCCCTTTACACTGATCTGTAAAATGGGGGCAGTAATGGGTTGTTGTGAGGATCAACGGAGATAATTGCAAAGTACTCAGCACAGTGCCTGGCACATAGCACTGTATAAATGTTAGCTATTTATTATCCATGCTAAGATATGGAAATGTGCTGGACTGGGCTTCTTTGAGCCACATTTGTTTGCTTTTCCCATCCGATCTGGCTGTCCCTCCATCCTTCATCTCCTTCCGTTGTTTTCTTGCTCTAAGGATCATTGCTATGAGTCTTCTTCTGTATCTTCTCCTAGCCCAAGACTTATTACTCATGATGCTGGGGCAGGCTTAGGGGGTACCCATAATCTCACTTTGGGGTACTCGGTCATGGAATATTAGAAGGTATTTTCAGAAATCCAGTGCCAGAAAAAACCTCAAAAGTCGTCTTTTCCAAGTTATATGTGATAAAAATGCCTTCCATAACATAACTGATAGTCATCTATCTTGAGGACTTCGAATAAGATAATAATAATAATAAACATATAGTGCCATTAGGTTTGCCTAATGCTTATTTTATGCAAAAATAACATTCACCTTAAAATATTTTTTTTGACGACATTTGCTTTTGCAAAACTTTGTGGTCCAAATTTTCTTTCTTTCTCTCTGCTTTCCTATCCCCACGACAGCAAGCAATCCAATATAGGTTAAACATGTTGCCTAATGCTTTTACAAATATTATCTCATTGGATTCTCACAGTCATCCTGGGAGGTTGGTGCTTTTATTCTTGTTTTATAGGCAAGGGAACTAAGGCAGACAATGAGTGGTGAAATGACTTGCCCAGCATCATTCAACTAGCAGTATCTGAAGCCAGATTTGAAGGTCAGTCTTCTTGACTTCAGGCCCACTACACCACCTTGCTACCTCTAGGTAGGCTGTCTGTCACCTTCTTAAGTCTGGACACCGCACCTGTCTTAATGTAGCTTTTTTTCTCCCATTTCACACTTTTCACTCTGTGAGTTTATATCCCCTAAAATTCCTTGTTTTTTTCAGGTGAGCTGCTGTCTGGCTACGCCTTCCCCGTGTCATTTGAGTTGTGATGATCTATTTTTTTTTTTTTTTAAACACGTGTGAGACTTTATATTTATCCCCATTAAATTTCAGCCCATTAGATTTGTCAGGGATGTCAAGATCACTTTGGAACCTGACTTTTTTTATCCGCTGTTGCCATACCTACGAACTGTGTTCTCTGCATATTTGATGATTGTGCCTTCTATGCTTTCATCTAAGTCATTGAGAAAAATATCAAACCTCATAGGGCCAAGTGCAGGTCCCCAGAGTACTTCCCTGGAGTTTCTTTCCAAGAGGACAGAGGATCATTAAATTACTTCTTTTTGGGTCATGACTCACTGTGAATTTTCTCATTTTATAGGGAAGAAACTGATCCCCAAAAGATGGTCTCTGTCTCTGAATAAATATAATATAAAATATTATAGATGTATATTTCATTTAAGAAATATAGAATATTATATATATTTAGAGAGTGATAATAGGTAGATATTTCTACCATTTGCATATATATATATATATATATATATATATATATATATATATATGCATACACATATATATCTATATGTACTTTTTTGCTTTAGGAAGGTACCTTTTTAATTTGGAAAAAACTTCTCAAAGCCAGACATGGTGCTTATAGTCCCTGCTACTGGGCAGGCTGAGGCTGGGGGAATCATCGGAGCTGAGGAGTTCTGAATTGTACTCGAGCTAAAACTGATTGGGAGTCAAGACTTAAGTCTGACACCATTATGGGGATCCCTTGGGGGAGAGATGTGTCTTCTGGCTGCCTAGAGAGGGGTAAGCTAGCCATGGTTGGAAATTGCTGGTCAGAGGTTCTAGGTTCTTAAAGGGTCAGGTCCATGAGTGACCTCCATTCTTTTAGCATGAGATAGGGAGAAAAAGCAAGCAAATAAACCAATAACTCCAACTTTCCACATGGTAGTAGCTGTACTATTACTATTTGTGAATTGAGAAAATACACGATAATTAAAAAAGGACTACTGATATTTGTAAGTGAATTTGATCTTAACCACAGAAGCAGCTGTATAGAGCTGAAAAATAGTAATAATTTTATGTTGAAGATATTTGTTCAGTTTATAGAAAGTATATATTGTTAATTATTTATTCTATTGAGACATCCTGCATTTTTTTTATTAGAACAAAATAAACCCCAGCATCATAGTATTTAGTGTGTAGATTGATTTGGGGGCCTTGATCAATAATTCTGCAGGCTCCTAAAGGTTCCATTGATTGAGTTACTACCTGACTACATCTGAGGACACCTTTTGTCCCTTTTCCCCACCCTCCAGGGTGGGAGGTTTATGCAAGGAGTTCCCTCTGAGCATCAGCAGGTAGAGGAGGATTAGTAAACTTTATTTTCACAGTGTATTTCTCTTCCTTTCAACCTCCTGCTCAGATGTGATCTCAAACATACATCCACTTTTTTCCTACTTTGTGGCATCCGTGGTGAGTGACCTGGGTGGCTGGCTTTCCATGCCATCTTGTTTCCTCCAGGGGGGCCAGACTCCAGGATGGTACTTTCCTTTATGAGAATAGGAGTGGGGGAAGAGAGGAGACCTTTTTGGAAAACACAGGCAGCTGGGATTCTTTCTCTCTGGATTTCAGTTTCTTCATTTTTAAAATGAGAAGGTTGGATTCAATGGCCTCATACGCTGAATCCTAGTATCCTCTTTCTAGGCTTTTCAGGGAATGGAATTATAAATAGGGTTGCTCTTCACTCTCAGAGCAATGAATGCCCTGATTAATTCACTTAGCTTACTCACATCCTGGAAAAAAGCAGCTCTCGGGGCAATTACAGAAAAGGATGCTGGGAGATTAGGATTTGACTTTGGGGATCAGCCAGAATCAAGGAAATTTGGTTGTCAGGATGATATCAAACTGACCTGTCATTTCACAGATTTATAATTTCATAAATGTAAACTTGGAAGGGATTCCAGGGGCCATTAAAGTCCAGTTCCCTCTTTTTCAGATGAGGAAAGATGAGGTTCAGATGTATCCATTCAGTCAGTTAATAAACATTTATTATTAAGTGCCTATTGTGTGCCAGGCAGTGTGATAAATAGGTCTTACAGCTAATAAGTGTTTGGAGCAAATTTGAATTCTGATCTTTCTGATTCCAAATCAAGAATAGCTTGCTCTAGAGTGCCCATAATGGATGACTATCTCCTGTTTCTGGTGGTACCTTCTTTGGGGTGGTGGGGCACTGCCACACTCTGCCAAGAGCACACCAGAAAGATATATCATAGTTATTCTGCCCTATCTCCAGGAGAAAGAAAGGCTTCACAACAGTGGTATCCCGCTGCAAGGTAGCTTACCATTTCGAATTGTCTCATTCATTCATTCATTGGCCAAACATGGATTAAATGCTGACTCTGTGTAGAACTCAATACTAGGTGCTGGGAGATAGAAGATTTGAATAAGACTGTCTCTGATCTCTTGGAGCTTTCAAGAAAAGCAGGATATCATAGGATGAAAGATCTAGATTGTGATGAGAGATTTAGATTGTAGTACGCATTTTACAGATGGGGAAACTGAGGCCCAGAGAAGTCAAATGAGTTGTTCTAGAGGACTAAATAGCACACCTGTTATTCAAACTTGGGTACCTTTGCTCCATATCTTTCTAGCTGTACTAGGGCCTTTTTTTTTCTTTTTTTTTTCCCCCTTTTTTGAACCAGGGCTGAGTCAAGAATTCTGAATTTGAAATCCTGCCTCAGACACTAGTTGGATGGTCCTGAGCAAATCACTTAGCTTCTTTCAAATGGAGTGTCTCCTTTTATAAAATGGGGATAATAGCATCATCCACATGAGGTTGTGTGTTAAGCTGTACAAGGCTTAAAGTTTTATAGAAATGTTAATTATCAATGCACCTTACTATCCCTTACAGCCTATTCTCCCCAGGAGATTCACCTGCTCCCTTTTCTAAGTTCAGCTTCCAAATCATCCGTTCTCTGAAGAGAAATGGAAGGATGGCTGAATGGCATCTTTCAATCTCTTATTGCAGAGACTTTGAGACCCTAAGCAAGCCGCTTAATTTCTGTCTGTCTCAGTTTCCTCATCTGTAAAGTGGAAATAAAAGTAGCACCTAACTCCCAGGGTTATTTAGAGGATTAGATAGATTCATTAAATGATGAAATAATATCTCTAAAGTGTTTAGCACAGAGCCTGCACAAAGTAGGTGCTTAATAAATTCCTGCTTGCTTGTTTTCTTTAGCTAAAAGTTCCGAGTTTAAGTCCCATTTTTGCCAGCTAATTTGTTTTTCTTGGGCATTTGGCTTTCATTCTATGTAAAATGAGCATCTCGAGCTTCACCATCTCCAGGGTCCCTTCTGGATACAATAATATGAAGAAACTGGGGAAATTCAGCAGTACTCATTTGAGATGAACATACCCTTCAATAGGAAACATCCAGAGGCTCCTCTGGCTGAGATGGTTTGTTCCTCTCTCCCCCCTCTTTCCCTCTTCTCTAACAGTTTCCTACTGAGTGGGCTGTGTCTGTTCCTGAGTTCAAATTCCCTAAAGGAAGCTGCTGTCCTGCCAAGTCCATGGAGTGGAGCCATGGGTGGGGAGATAGAGGCCGGTGTGCAGAGGGGTGCTTGTTGGGACAAAATGAGGCTGAATGTGGGATGGACTGTGGGAAGGATTTCTGCTTCTGACCAGGCAGAATTTGGGACAAATGGCTCTAAGCTTCTAGGGGTGGGTAGTTGTTCTAGGATAAAATAAAGTCCTGCTTTAGGCACTGCTGTAGATGCCTTTGTACCTCACTTTCCCTGTTTCTGTCTGGAGGGAAATACGCCCTTGTTCTCCTTTTCTTAGATGTTCAGGAATAGGAGAGCCTTTATCTAGAAGAACTAGACATGTTTTTTTCTCTTGTTTTGGCCCTGTCAGCCCAGTGATGATAAGTTTTACATGATAGCCAGCCAGAGGCTAGATGACCACTTGCCTGGAATATCGCAGAAGGAATCCTTGGTCATATATGGCGTTAGTTTATACTTAGGTAATCTCTCAGGGGCTCTTCCAACTCTTCTAGGTCCTCGAGGGCAGATGGTGATTTTGTCTTTGGAAAGTATATCCCCATAAGGAATGTCAGTGCTTCTGAGGCACTTGAAGGAAAAAAAAATATATGTAACCTTAGGTGAATTATGGGGAAATGATTAGGAATTATCAATATTAAAATTATTAGGAATCATGGTTGTCAGATATTGCTATTTTCCTTGATATGCTGCCTCAAATCTGCTAAACTGAGAGAAAAGGTGTGTGTGTGTAGGAGAAAGACTTCCATGGCATTGTGATATTGTAGAAAGAGACCAGTGAGATTTGGTTGTTCAGCTAGCCAGCTAAGTGACAATTTGGAAATTTTACTTAGACTTCTAGAGCCTCAGTTTCTCCTCTGGACTATTTCGCTCCCTTCAGTTCTGCTATTTAGTGAGTTCTCCATCTCAGAAGCTGTGAGCTGAGTCATGATATAATTGCTTCCTGTTATCCAGAATCATTGCTCCAGAGACTAACCCTAACTTTTCCCGAGGTGCCTCTCCCTGTATTCTCATCCCGTGGCTTCTCTGCTCTATCCTTCCTCCTCCTTCATCACTTTTTGACTCTCACCATGAAACCTTGTGCTGTTTTCAGTAGATTTCTTGTTATCCCCAGTTCTCTATCTTATGCTGTTCCCCCTTGATTCTATTCAGCAGGCACTTACTAAACACCTATGGGGCAGGTGCTGGGCCAGGTATTGCAGACTGCAAAAAAAGAGAAAATTCTTGTTCTCAAGGAACTTGTATCTTCCAGGATAAATACAACATATACAGGAATAATTACAAAGGTAAGGAAAGGTGGAAAAGGGAAATCAGGGAAGGTTTCATGGAGGAGGTATCTCTGGAGTTAAATCTTTGAGAAAGATGAGGGTTTGAGATTCAGAAAAGAGAAGGGAAGCATTCTGGGTGTAGTGAACAGCATGTACAAATGTGAAGGCAGGAAATGAAGTATGGTATTAGGAGAATCTTGCCATCTTTCATACTCAGAGGAGGAGGAGTTGGCCCTGTCTGACTCCCCCCAGACCATTTCTTGAGTGCTCCTAACTTCACATCTTTTCTTCCTCTGAAGCCCAGCCCACCTGACTGCTGCTTTTAATCAGGGACTTCTCTCCCACCTTCCTTAGAGTCTTTCTATCACCTACCCCCTGCTATTAGCTGCAATTTTAATATTCACTTTGAAGGCTTATATAAAAATAATAATTAATGGTCCACAATTAGGCAACAATAGCTGACATTTATGGAATAATTGGAGGTTTGCAAAGGACTTTATTTATCTATTTGATTTTCACAACAACCCTAGAGGAAGATGCCGTAGATACCATTATATCCCCATTTTATGGATGATGAAACTGAAACTAAGGTTAATGACTTCTTCAGGGTCCTACAGGTCAGATCAGAGCTCAGGTTTTCTAATAACAAGATATTTTCCCACATAATAAGATAAAATGTTAGCATTGTATTAGAGTTGGGACTTGAACATAGGTCGCTGTAGTAGGTCTCTTAAGTTCCATTGATCTTAAGCATGTGAAAGAGGGATTAAATTCCAACCTGCTTGGCCCTGGAGTGCAAACTAACGAGCAAAGGGCAGGAATATGAAGTCATTGAATTTGAGTTTCCCTGTCAAGTAAAAGGCTTCCTAAAAACTAGGATTAGTGAGGTGATTGGAGTTCTCTTTCTAGAAGTTTAGTAAAGCCTCAGTGACCACTTAGTGCAGCAAAGTGATACACAATGTCTGCCATGTTTTCTCCTTGGCTTGGAAAGCCCTGAACTTCCACTGAGCAGAGCTTAGGCCAAAGGCTGCCAGCCTCCCTTGGTGGAGGTTCTGGAAGTCAGGAGGCTCTGCACACAGGTGGAGGTGCTCAGGTTTGCTGAAGGAACGACTCCATCCCAATACCTCTGGAGAACAATGGTTCTCAAACTTTTGTTCTCACTTATCTTTATTCTATTAAAATTTTTTGAGGAACTGTCCAAAGAGTTTTTATGTGGGTTATATTTGTAGATATTTACCATATTAGAAATTAAAAAAAAAAACAACTTATATTTGAATTTGTAGACTTTCCGAAAGGATTTCAGAGACCTCCCCCCTAGAACTCTCTAGACTCCACTTTGAGAACCACAGCTCTAGACCACTGTGGGCTTCTGCAGGTTTGACTCAGAATGGAAAGTGTTCCTGCTCAAGAACAGGAAATACACCCGGCAAGAATTGTTTTCCTTCTTGGGGGTGTTAATTAAGACAGATTAGATTTCAACTGAGTGAGCCTTTTGTTGCATAATCCTGCTTAATCAAAGCAGTTTCAACATTACTGTGCTTTCAGTGAGCTAATTCACCATCATTAGGTTGATTTGTTACAATTTTGATGTGTGCTTATATCCCCATCATTATGTATGATGCTGTCCCTTCCTGTTTTTTTCCACCGTGGTTGATGACCCAGCTGGTGTCCCTCCCACACCTCTCCCAAGCTTGGATAAGGAAGGATCATATCCCCATGAAGGCATGTTTCCTTGGTTTTCCTGCATTTCATTAGACACTTACAAACTTGTTTTCTTTGGTTTGCGAAGGTAATCCGGCTCAAAAATGATAGGATTTTGGATTCTCCTTCCAGTTTTCATGGTTATTAATGTATGTCGGCTTTTGCTGCACAGAATGTAGATGGGTCTATGTGAAATCCATTCTTTGAAAGTTGGACTGGAATTAGGAATGGTTTCTGAGTCCAGAGATTAAGACCCTGAGCCCTTCATAGTAATAATAGCAACAAGAATTTCCTGAAAGGCCTTAAAAGCTCTTTATCTACATCACCTCATTTGAGCCTCACTACAACCCAGTGAGTTGGATACTATAACTATTATGATGATGCCCATTTCACAGAGGAAGAAACTGAATCCCAGAGCGGTTACCTGACTTCCCAGTGATCACATGGCTGGTGAACGTCAGAGCTGAAGCTATCTTTCCTTCTTATCTAGAGTCATTTGAGATTGGCTGAGTGCCCAGAGAATCCTGGGCTCATGCCACCAGTCTCCTGCCCACCTGGACAAACCTGGTTTGGGTTTGTGTGGTTCCAGGTGGAAGCTCTCCTTGTGGAAAACAGCTCCCTTATATCTATGGTTTGAACCTTGCTTCTAAACTTGCAGGAAGTTTTTTTTTCCTATGCTGAAGATGAAAGGTTCTGGGCCCCTTCACAGTTCCTTTGATGATATTCCCTCAACAGCCAAAGGGAATAACTGATTACCAAGTGGGACAGATGCCCCCTAATATAACCTGAGGTAATGTGATGTGAAGTGCGTAGAATACTGGGCCTGAATTCAGTGGAGGCAATATAGTTTGGTGGAGTGTTTGCTGCATCTGAGATGTAAGCATCTGAGTTCAGATTCCCCCTTTTCTTCTTACAAAGAGTGATTTGGGGTAATTTCGTTAACTTCTTGTGTCTCTGATACTTAACAGTTGTGTGACTCTGGGCAAATCATTTAAGAATGCTGTCTGCCTCAGTTTCCTTCATTGTAAATGGACATACTAATAGCACCTACCTCCCAGGATTTCTTCTACAATCAAATGAGATAATATTTGTAAAGCACTACATAAATGCTAGTTATTACTATAGTACTATTTTCTGGCAGCTACGTGGTGCCATGGTGCACAGAGCACTGGCCCTGGAAGTCAGCAAGATCTGAATTCAAATTTAGCCTCAAATACTTACTAGCTGTGGGACTTTGGATAAGCCACTGAATAGAAGTGTTAAGTGTAAAATGAGCTGGAGAGGGGAACAGCAAAGCACTGCAGTATCCCTGCCAAGAAAACCTTGAAAAAGGTCATGAAGAGTTGGACACAACTGAAATGATTCCACAACAATTATTATCTGTAAACTAGGGAGAATGATTGTTGTACTTTTCACCTCACAGAGTTGTTGTAAAAAAAAGCAACTGTAAAGAGGTTATATAAATGTGAGCTATCATTATTATTAATAATATCAAAACTGCCTCATACTTAATGCCTCATAAGTCAGCCAGAATCGCCTGAGGGAGCTTGTCCACACATTTTTTCCTTTCTTTTTGGCATTTAAAAAATGTTTTATTGCTCTCCTTCCCCCTGAATTTACTCCCCTCCCAGAAGAACCATCAAAACAAGCATAATCAAACAAAACAAATCAATATACGGGTCAGGTCTGGAGTTCTGGTGTTTTTCAATATGGCGTCCCTGAACATTATTGAGATCATTTTGTCAATTGTTCCACTTACTTCAATTTGCATCAAGCATAGTAGATAGATTACTGGTGACCTGGACTGAAAAAAACAAAAAACGAAAAAAAAAAAACCCTAAAAAACAAAAACAGATTCAAATTACGCCCCTAACACAGGCTATTCCATTCAGATAGACATCTTCTAACCCGTCTCAGCCTCAGTTTCCTCATTTGTAGAAGAGGGGAGTTAACCCCACTGACCTCTAAGGTCTATTTCATCTCTAAATCTATTTTTCCTTTAAATTGTCTTAAAATTTTTTTTAAATTCTTAATATTTATCATTTACATCATGGTATAGCAATCTCTGCTATACTTGTTTAGAAATTCCCTAGTTGAGGGATGCCAGCATTTCCTTTTCTTGGCTGCAATAAAAAATGCTGCTCTAAATATTTTTGTACCTAAAGGCCCTTTCCCTCTCAGATAGTCTATTGTTCAAGGATAAGGTTACCTCAGTATCAATCAGTTACAGAATTTTAAACTGTGAATTGGCAAGCTCCTCTAGGGGAGGAATTGTTTTTATTTTTATTTTTTTCTCTTTATATCCCCAATGCCAGATATGGTACTTGGAATGTAATAAATAGGCTTTTAATTAATGGATTGTTATTGTTCAGTCTTTTCAGTCATGTCCAATCTTTGTGATCCCATTTAGGATTTTCTTGGCAGAGATTCTGGAGTGGATTGCCATTTCCTTCTCCATTAATTTTATAGATGAGGAAACTGAGGCAAACTAAGTTAAGTCTCTTGTCCAGGTCATATATATAGAAGGGTCTGAAGCCAGATTTGAAAATGAGTCTTTCTGACTTCACTTTATCCACTGAAGCACCTAGATGCCCATCATTAATAACTTTTTGTTGGTAAGACTTTTTTTTTTAGCCATTTTTGGCTCTCTGTGACCCCATATTGGGCTTTCTTGGCAGAGACACTGGAGTGGTTTGCCATTTTTATCTGTGGCTCTTTTTATAGATGAAGAAACTGAGGCAAAGAGGGCCAAGTGACTTGTTCAGGGTCACACAGTTAGGAAGTGTCTGAAATTGGATTTGAACTCAGAAAAATAAGGCTTCCTGATTCCCAGCCCACTGCTCTATCCATTGAGCCACCTAGCTGCCCAATCATTGGATTAAATAATAGTAATAAGTAGTCTTGACTATATAGCTATATGTCTGAAAGACACTTTAAAGACCATCTAGATCAACACACTCATTTTATAGACAAGGAAATTTGAAACCCAGAATTGTTAAATAAATGAATTTCCTAAGGCAGAACTGAGATTTGAAGCCAGATTCTTTGATTCCAAATTCAGTGCTCTTTTTATTGTGTCAATTGTATTGAATTGAAAACTGACTAAGGGAAGTGTGGATAGGAGAAAGTATAATTTGTCTAGTTCCAAGTAAATGGGTTTTGATTTGATGTTTTCCTGTCTCAAAGAAAATACTGAGCCTAGCTGAGTGTGGAAGTGGGCTTAAGATCCATGCAGAATCCAGGTGTACAGGACAAGGGAAGTGATTTATTGTTTTGCTCTACATTGCCTAGGTCAGACATGATCTGGAACTTTTAAATCAAATTTAGGTGCCAAATATTAGGAAAATAGAAAGTGTCCAGAGACAGAAAAAGACCTCCAAATCACAGAGCCCCAAATCACTTTCTTGCTATTCTCAGGCTTGCCAAGTTGTCAAGTTGTCAAGAGGAGGGGAGAGGGAGAGGGAGAGGAAGAGAGGAGAGGAGAGAGAGAGAGAGAGAGAGAGAGAGAGAGAGAGAGAGAGGGAAAGAAAGGGAGGGAGGAGGGAGAGGGAGAGGAAGGGCACATGCTCATTTGTTTTGGGAGGAACTGAAGTTCAGTGGGGATCCTGTCTCTCAGGAACCACAGGCAACTAGCAGGGATGGATACCTGGTAACTGATACTGTTATATTTTTGGAATGAGCCTTCCCCGAGGTGCTGTGGATGCTATTCAAGAAGCATACATTAAGTGCCTACTAGATAGAAGCCACTATGCTTGAATCTGGGATTGCAAGAGCAAAGATGAAAGCAACCCTTCTCTCCAGGAGAGAAAATGTGATTCTGTATTTGGCTAAAGTGGATGGGGTTGGGGAAAATAAGGCAAGAAAGATACAATATGCATCAGTGATTGTAATTTTCAAGAGTTTTTTTTGGGGGGACGTGGAGTGGGGTTTGAACTGTCAACTGAGAAAGACCTCCTGTGATGGTGGCACCTGAACTTTGAAAGAAGGTAGGGATTTTAAAAGTGAAGGAGCATTCCAGGAATGGGATTGGGGATGAGAGGGGTTAGCCCTAGACAAAGACACAGAGACAGTAAATGTAAAGTGTATGGGATCAGTGAGTAGTGCAGAGAAGTAGAACATAGCATGTGATATGTGAAAGTAAGCTTGGGAAGGGAGGCTGGAGCCAGATTTATTTCAAAGGACTTTAAATCCCAAACGCATGTGATCTGAGAGGAAATAGAGAGCTACAATAGATTCTGGAGCAGGACAGTGATATGATTAATGCTTTAAGAATATTAATTTGGCAGCAGGCAATTCTATTCCCTGGGAATTTGGCAATTAGACAAAAAAATGACTCTTGGACCTTAACTTTCCTCTTGGAAATCAAACCCCGTCAACATAAAGGACTTAAATGTTTTTTCTTGACTTTTCTTCCTCTGCATTTGGGTGCCATGATGAATGAGAGGGCTATTGGATTCATACTTCTTTCTACTGACTGTCTCCTTCAGGGAACCATTGACCATATGTCTCTGTGTCTCCTCTTCTCTTGGCATCTCTTAACGGGACTATTTATATCTTTGCTTAGTTTCGATTGGTGATCCCCTTTGCAGAAGGGACTTTCCCAGGATCACACAGGGAGTTCATAGGAGGGCCAACTCAAACCAAAAAGTCCTTTGATTATTCCAGTCTAAGGTTGTTTTTGTCACATGCTGTGTTTCTCAACTGGGAAGCAGTGTGGTTGGCCCCAGGGAAACAGGTTATTCTTTGGCACTTTGTGACTCATTAGATTGCTTTTTCTGAGATTGAGTTAAGTTCTCTATTTCTTGTCTTGTTTATTTGGGTCTTTTATATTTTTTGTAGATATTTATCCACTTCCTTTGAATTCTTAGTTTTGTTTGAAAGCAATTATGTATTTCCTTATTTCTTCTGTTAATTGTGAATTTGCCGTCTTATTTTCGTTTGTTCATTTGATTTTCCTCTATTTTTCTTGATTAGTTTAGCTAATTGTCTACTGATTTTGTTAAGTCTTTTAAAAAACAGCTTTTCATTTGGTTAATCACTTTAGGGTCTTTTATATTAAAGTTCCTCCCTACTCTAATTTTTAAGATCTCGGCTTTTGTCCTCATTTTAGGGTTGCTGATTTGTTTATTCCCTAGTCCTTTCATTTGCCTGCTCAGTTCATCCATCCTTTCATTTTCTATTTGGTTAATATAAGTTTTTTAAGGTGTGCATTGTTCTCTGAGGACTTATTCAACTGCATCCCTGGTTTGGCTACATAAACATAATTTATTCTATGATTTGTTCTTTGATCCCTGTATCATTCAGAATGTTACAATTTAGTGTTCCTTAAGATTAGAGAAATCGATTATTTTTTCAGTTCATTTTCCCTCCCTTCTATAAACTTAGATTTGATGTTAGGGGAGGAGAAAAACTTTGAACTCCTCCTTGACAGAAAAATACTTGATTCCTTTAGAGCTAATACTGTGGGAGCTCAGGCAGAGTTCTACCTGAATACCACTTGCCTTCTGGGATCGAGTGCCTCACAAGCTGTTTTCTCCAGAATTTTTTCACATAGAACCTGTTTTCTTATTGTATTCCATAGAATAGAGCTGGATCTGAATGGTCAAAGATCCAATCTCCTCTTTTTATAGATGAATAGACCAAGAACTAGGGAGAAGTAACTTCAGGTGTGTGCTGGAGCTAGCTACTGCCATACTGAAAACATGAGCATTTGTTCCTTGAAAATTGACAAAGGCTAAAAATCAGGCCTTGATTTAATTGTTTTGTGATTATCTAGATTTAAGAAAGTGACATAGAAACTTTGAATAATGCACATTAAAATTAAAAACGTGTTGTGAGGAACTCCCTTCCCCTCACTTGTATTCTGGAAAGTTTGTTGTTAAATACTTACCAACATAGACCTCTGCATAACTTGTATGTGATCCCATATGTAGCAAGGAGCATATCCAGAATTTGAATCCAGATCCTTTGACGGCAATTCCAGGGCTCTTTCCATCCTACAACACTTTTTAAAAATTAGTAGTTTTGCTTTGTTTAAATTCTTCCTTAAGTTGATTCACAGCAATGAGATTTTTAACTCCCTATCAGAAGCATCTCCATACACTGAATCTAGGTTCAGGTTCTGGCTCTGATATTTCCTGTCTGTATGACTTTAGGTAAATTGCATCACTTCTCTGAGCCTCAGTTTCCCTGCCTGTAAAATGGGGATACTAGTATTTATACTGACTTCACTGTGTCCTTGATATTTGACTGTCAGAAAGAAGGCTCTTTTTTTTCAAAGCTTAAATCCTGTGGAAATGTGTAATTACTAACCAGGATGACCCTGAGGCAGTGTGAGATCCTGAAGCTTGAATGCTATTCAGTAGTTGGGGGAGGGGGAAAAATCAGGATGTTGATCTTAGTTGATTTTAAGACTTAAGAATCAAAAGAGGTCTTAGAGATCACATGGTTCTTTCATTTTACAGATGAGAAAATTGAGACCCACAAAAGTATTTAAATACTTGGTCAAGGATAAGTGACCGAGGTAGAATTTGACTTCCTTTAGTAAAGTGCCTGGCACATAGTAGGTGCCTGCTAAGTATTTTATGGAATTGAATCAGATCTCAAGACACAGTTTGTCTCTTCATAACTCTCACATGTTGCTTCTGGTTCTGCCTTCTGTGGCCAAGCAGAACAAGTGTGATATCTACTTGAAGGCTGCCATCTTGGATCCCCCAACTTTTTTTTATCTTCCTTAGAACCAGAAAACTTGACTTTCAATTCTAGTGTTGCCATTTTTTAAATATATGATTTTGATGGGCAAATCCTTCAACTTAATTTTGAGCCTCAGTTTCCCCCTCTGTAAAATGGGGACCACATTTGGAGAATGATGTTTGGTTCTGGCTCCTCTTTTCAGTAAAGATAGTTATGACTCACAGGGCATATAGTGATAAGAGGAGGGATCTGGAGATTGCTCAAATAGGGATCAATGGAAGATACTAGTGCTGATTAGCCCAGAGATGAAAAGTCTCAGGGCAGAAATTAGTTGTCTTTGAGCATTTGAAGGCCTGTCTTGGGAAAGAGAGGTCAGTTTTCTTCTGCTGGGCCTCAAGGTGGCATAACTGGTAACTTTGGCTGGAAGTTGCAGAGATAGCTTTCTGCTAAAAGATTAAGGATAAATTTGTGACTGATCAGAGAGGTCCAAAAGTGACCTGAGTCACCTGGAATGGTAGTGATTGGCTCCTTATCTTTGGGGGCGTCTTCAGTCCTGCCTGACTCTTCATGACCCCATTTGGGGTTTTCTTGGCAAAGATACTATAATTAGTAATTAATTTAATTACTTAATCTGATGTCTATAAGTCTTTTATTTTTTAAATCTGTTTGGACAGATTCAAAATGGAGACAGCTTGGTGGCTCAGTGGATAGAACCTTGGACCTGAGTTCACATTCTGTCTCAAATCTTTTGCTAGTAGTGTAATCCTAGACAAATCACTTATCAGCTTCCTTATCTGTAAAATGGGAATGTACCTTCCAGGTTGTTGTCTGGATCAAATGAGATCTGTAAAGCTCTTTGCAAATCTGCAAGTTCTATATAAATAAGAATTGCTATTATTATTGTCACCATCATGATGATTACTATTACTATATGATTGGTTTTCTTTGTAATCCTGTGAATTTTATTTAGCTCATTCAAAATCTTTAAGCTGGGAAGGAATCTCCAGACTGCCCAGAGGGTCCAGGATCCACACCAAAAAAGTGAAAACTTCCTGCTCTAGATTCTTCCATCCTGAGTGATAGGGGGATGGGGCTAAGGGAATGAAATCTTTCCAGCTCCACAATGAATGAATGTATCTCTTGTGCAGTGAATGGTGTTTTTTCTTGGAGGAGAAAACAGAATTGTTATTTCTTCAAAAGAAAGAAACCAGTCATTGAAAGGGAAAAAACGGTTATATCCTTCTGCCATCCACTGGGTGAATTCCCCCTTAACAGGAAGCCTGTGTTGGCTGTGGAGTTTGTTTCTGTTTACCTAACCATTTAAGTGAATCACTCCAAGGAGACAAGAACCTACCAGATGCTTGGTATAAAGGCAATTTTCTTAGCGTTTTCCTCTTTGACAAGGCTGAGTGTGGGCCATGTTGGAAGAACGAGGTCTCATGAAGCTGCTGTCTTGGCCTGTGAGTGTCCAAATACCAGTTAGGCCTGTTTGAGGTTAATCTTGGAATTGACTTGATTTTTCTTTGTTATTATTCTGTGTGGTACGGAAATGGTGAAGGGTCACCATTTAATAAAAAAGCTGGAGAGAGCTCTAGAGAAAAGCAAAGTTTATTGTACATTCTCGCGAGAAGGGCGTCCCACTCTTCGAGTAGACTATCGAAGAGAGGAAGCGCCTCCTGTGGGCAGGACAGCACCTTTAATCCCTAACGCAAAACGCCCCCTCCCACCACTGACCCTCATCCTCATTGGCTGAGAGTCTTACATTCTAAACGCGAGATCTACCCATGAAATTGAACTTGACCAATAAGTACATAGTTGCCCATATTTGGATGAAATAGGGAGATGTCGTAGGAGGGGAAGGCAATGCCCTTCAGAGTCCTTCAGGCCTACTCGAACTCTGAAGTAGATGAAGCCTTACTCAATTTTCACAACTGTCTTGAAAGATCTCACCTCATCTCATTCAGTCCCTCCTCTTATTTTGTACACTGAGATCTCTTCAAATTTTTGTAACATAATTTCACATTCCCTATGAATTCCTCACTTCCTTCTGGTTTCTGTTGGCCTTGGGCCACCGGCTCCACCCTTACCCTTTTAACAGCATCTATTTAACAGACCCTTCAGCTTTCTCTTCCAACCTGATCATTCCAGATGATGAGTTTTGGACAATTCTGGTTATTAATCTGATCAAACAAGGGATGTAGATAGGGAATAATATAACACCACTAAAAGCTTTAAGGCCCAACCAAAGGAGCTGCTTCCACCAGCTTCCCAAACCAGGACCATCTAGAAGTATTGAACAGTGAGGGTCCAAGTCTGTACAGGAACATGAGCAAGTTTCCTAATGTTCTTAGTGATTTCCTTCACTAGATTACCATTGTTACCAATCTTTATACAACATGTGGATAAATTTAGTTTAGCACAAACTCTCCCTTCCTCAGCCAACAAATAATCCAGCACAAGTCTATGTTGTAAAACAGCCTCTCTGGTTTGAGTAGCTTCATCAGCCAAAAGATGTAGTGCCTCAGCTGTCTGATTGGTGATAATCTCTACAACTGCCTGAAGCCGAATTATTCTGTTCAACATATATATTGGAGTTCTATATCCCCAACTTCCATCTTGAGCCCAAGTTGCTGGCCCATATTCTTTGACTATTCTTTCTGGGGGCCAGGCCTCACCCCAACCATTTGCATCTCCAGTCCAAGTGATGGAAGTATCTAAACTCCTTTTTTCCCTTCCCAAATTATCATACAACTGAATCCCTAAATATTGGTTTGCCTGTTCGGGAAGAAAGAAAAATTTTGGCCTTATTAGTCCAATATAACAATTTCCCGTCCAGTTGAGAGGCAGGTGAGTATAGGCAGTTAAACCACAGATCCAATAATGACCCTTTAGAGCAGGTTGTTCCTTTGGAAATATGTCTGAGCTATTCCTTGTAAAAGGGTAATATTGATGGTCTCTCGTCCCTAGGGGGCTTCCCCCCACAAAGGGGACATACTGGCATTTCCATAAACCTTGCTCTTTTCTCCAACTACAATTGGCAACTGGCCACTGGCCTGTTAGATTAGAGGTACTCCAAAATGTGGAAAACAGAGTCCCATGTTGCCCGGGTGTCCCTGGGGTGACATTATACCAACCCCATTGGTAACTGTACCCAATGTATATGTTCCCTTTCCTCTTATTCTCTTTTATACATCTCAATACATCCCATTCTACTTCACTACACTCAGCAGTAGTGACTTGTTGATAGCAATATCCCTGCTCTCCTATTTCTGGGAGAACATCCAAGGTACAGTCTTTCTAGTCCTTCCCACACTTCAATTGAGGATTCCTCCCCGTATCCTGCCAATATTTAGACATTTTTGTACAGTCAATTGTCTTTGGCCTCAGGTCTGTTCTCGAATAGGTCCACTCACAAACACTATTTCCCAGCTTCAAACCTCGTCCTGTCTGATTTAAGCAGTATTTCCCTTTCCTATCTTTGGTCAATGACCACTGATGTTTCTCTTCTAAATTCCAGAAACCGGTCCCATTATGAATTTGGGATCTGTTGCTAAGGATCCAGGCTGGGCTTAAGGGGACAGGTACCCATGGCCATTGGTTCAATTGTTGGGATCCACCACAGATCCAACAATTTGATAAGTTAAATGTCCTCCCTATATTCTGCATGAGCAGGAGAAATTGGTTCTCATCTCTAGAAGGTAAAGGTCTAGTTTCTATGGCTATCGTAAGGAAATAGATAAACCCAACGCTAAGGGGGAGCTTCATAATGTTCAACTATTATAACACCATGAAGTTAAGGCGAACCTCCCAAAGGAAAATATATCAAATCACAAACAGGCAAAGAGACCCAAAGTAAGAAAAGTCATACAGTTACAATTCCCATTCAGTGGAGGTCCCCTCCTCTTATGTAATTGGAGGTCTCCCCTGTCTTCAACTGTCCACTCTGATAAAGGTGGCGCCACAGGTCCTTTTGTCCTGGTGTGGTGTGTCCAGCCTCGTTCCTGGGTGCGAATCGCAGTATCTGAAGTCAGTATCACTTGGTAGGGTCCGTCCCAGCACGGAGTCAGCTTCTCGTCCTTCCAGGAACGGATCAGCACCCAATCACCAACCTGAATTCTATGAACAGGGAAACCTAGAGGAGGAGTCTGAGCTATTAGCCCTTTTTGTTGAAGTCCTTGCAAATGTTCCAGCAATGATTTCACATATCTCTTAACAAACAAATCCTTAGTTTCTAAAATAGGGTCCCAGTCTCCCTTAGGATAAGCCTGGAAAGCATGACCATACAATAATTCATAAGGTGAAAGCCCAATATCTCTACGTGGCTTGGTCCTGATTCTAACCAGAGCGAGAGGAAGGCATTTCGTCCAAGGTAATTGGGTCTCTAAAGATAACTTAGTCAGCTGCCGTTTTATTTCTTGGTTCATCCTTTCTACTTTCCCAGAGGAGGGAGGATGCCAAGGGGTATGGAGATCCCAAGTGATTTCTAAGGCCCTAATCAGATTCTGCAATACCTGGGCAGAAAAATGTGTTCCCTGACCCGAGTCTATCCTCTCCACCATTCCGTACCTAGGAATAATTTGTTCTAATAAGACCTTACTTACTGTCGAGGCAGTTGCTCGGCCTGACGGGAATGCCTCCACCCATGAGGTCAGATGGTCCACTATGACCAGCAAGAACTCGACCCACTGGTGGCAGCTCAGTAAAGTCCACCTGGATGCTTTGGAATAGTCTGATTCCAGGAGGTCGTCCCCCTTTTGGAAGCTGGCGTTGGGCAGCCCTGTTAGTCCTTCGACAAACAAGACAACCGTCCACCAGTTGTCGAGCCATAGTATATAGGCCGGGGGAAACATACCTTGTCAGTATAGCATCACACAGGTTTTGGACATCCCAATGACTGCCCTGGTGCAGTTGCTGAAGGACTTGCCTCATACTTGCTTTGGTCAGTACCTCTCTGCCGTCAGGTAAGAGCCATCGTCCTTCCGAGTTCTCAACTGCTCCGAGAGTTGAGGCTTTCTCTTTTTCCTCCTGAGTAAAACTAGGAGAGGGTAGACTAGGGGGAAGTACAGGTATCAAAGCCATTATATGAGGGATTTCCTGATCTCCGGCTCCCTTGGCCTCCTGGTCTGCTAATCTATTTCCCCTTGCCTCAAAAGAATTTCCCATCTGATGTCCCTTTACATGTATTACTGCTATGTTCCTAGGAGTCAGAATATTTTCTAGTATCTCTCTGACTAGTGTATGATGAACCAGTTCTTTACCTTTACTATTTACATATCCTCTTTCCTCCCAAATCCTCCCAAATACATGCACCACACCCCAGGCATATTTAGAATCAGTATATATATTCCCATCTTGGTCACCCAATAATTTTAACGCTTGATTTAAAGCATACAATTCACAACAATTCACAAGTTTGAGCCAACTAATGGGCAGATAGACTGCCCTTGGTAACAGTGGAAGTTCTAACAAACCCATTTCTTTTCCCATTTACCATCCTAGAAGAACCATACATAAATTCTAAACAAATATTTATCATAACCTTGTGTTGATAACAATAAGGAATTTGTCCCAATGAGTTTATATCCAAGTAGATCTTTCATAAGTGAACATTATTCATACAAATCAGTTTGTTTTTAAAAACACCCAATGCAAATACAATCATATACAGAATGTCTAATTCCACACAAGAGAATTCAAGAAGTTTTGATAATAGATTCCCATTAACTTGTAATGGGAGAGACATTCTGCTATTCTGAAACATAAGGTCTTATCAAGTATTCTGATAGAGGCAGGGGGGGGGTTTTTTGCAGAACTAAGAGGCAAGGAAACTGAGGCAGGACTGAGTCAGGACAATAATTCAAAGTTAAAACATAAGCTAGCCAATCATAATCTAGCAAATTTTCAGCTAGAGTCCCCTGTAAAGGCCTTTTGTCTCCGCAGCCTTCTCCAAACCCTGCATCTGCTAAAATCAGGTGTGTCTAGCTAGTGGACAGGTAAAGAGCTTTTTCAACTTTTTTGCAGCCTCTCCCTTATCTGTAGAGACAAGAGAGCGAGACAAAAGGAGACCTTTTGTCAATCGCAGCAATTCTTAAAAGAATTGTGCCGAGCATAGAGCTCTAACAACGATCCAGGCCAGAAGCAGCCTGGATGTCCGCTGCAAAAAAGAAAAAAAATCTTTTACCTTTTCCAGAGTTCCATTCAGTACCCAAATTATGTCTAGTTTTCGAGGTCCTTCATCAGGGAACCAAAATGATGAGGTAAGCAAAGAGTAAGTAGTTTCCAATTCGGCCTGAACTGAAATAAGACATCAGTTTTTCCCAATTTTCTGACCAGTTGAAATCTCAGTTTCCCTTCCCCCCCCCGTTTACAGAAATTATCAGATTATACACAACAGACTAGTAAATTTCCCAAAATAGCAATAGTCATACAGTTTTATACAGCAATAGTTCTGTTCTCCAGGGGACAAAAAGGAAGCAGGATTAAAATTTTTGCAAATAACCCTATCAAATTATCAGATCAGATTAAAATAATCTTTAAACAAGGAGACTATCACACATGTAAATAAATATTGAATAACTTGTTTTCAGAAAACTTCAGTTCCAACTCCTTAGAACAGTTATAGACTTGAAAAATAAAAATAAAACATTCAGTTATCAACACCATATAAATGTAGGCTTTTCCTTTAAACAGTAGAAATAATTAATATCTAAATCAGCAAGGAGGTGCAGTTATTAAAAACAAAAAACCCCACTATACTTAATGGGAGGGACCTCTCCACGTGGTCACCCTTCCCCCACACCACCATGCTTCCCGACCCAATATATCATAGCTCCATTTAAACTATTAATTACTTTTACAAATCAATCTTTCCTGTCCCGCCTTTAAGTAAATATATATGTATATATTTTTAAACTTTACACTTCAATGTTTGCACGTAACTGACCCAAATTTCATAAAACTTAAAGGTTTCTTTCCCCCGGCCCATGTGGCCCTGCTGCAGTCAGGACACGTGGGAGGAAGAGGAAGGAAGCCACCATCTTCACTCGCTCAATCCCACAAACTTCCCTGTGTACAGGGTTTCTGATCCCAAATGGGATCTACTAACAGCTATTTCTGGTCAGCTGAAACGACCCCTGCTTCAAAAGACCTAGTTCTCCTCCCTGCCCGAAGGCCCCTGGAAGGGCTAATGGAATTAAATCCTCTCAGGTCCTTCCTTTCAGGTACCATTTAATCCTTTTGGCACCACCAGTCTGCAACAAAACAACAATACCTTATCATCTTTTTCTTGCTTTTTATTTTTCCTCATATTTTGGCAGTTTGTTCCAATTACTTAATTTATCTCCCAAGGGAATATCTACCGGTATTTTCTGATATTTTTCTCATTTCTCTCCGCGAGGGCTGGCTGGGACTAGGCCACACCCACTGAATTTGGAAGGAGTTTAACAGACTCCTAAACGCCCAAACACGCTAACTGTCACCAGTTAACTCAGTCACCCAGGAAGGCCTAGCTCTCTTCCTGTCTACGTCTACAGCCCCCTCCAGAATCTATAACTAGACTCAAGGGGCTTCACAGGACGCTTACCTCTGGGTTGCTGCGCAACAAATTACTTGACTGATCTGTCCTCCACCAACCGGTTGGGATTTTCACCGCGGAGTTTCCGTTGCTTTTCTCTGAGTTTCTCCACTTCGGGTCCACTCTACGTCAGGGAGCAAGGAGAAGCCCCTGGAAGCTGGCGGGCTGCCTAAATCAAGGCAGGGCGCCATCCCACTAGCACCCAGGAGTTCACTTACTCACCGAGTAAAGGATCCGGACTAGCCCCCAAACTGTGTGGTACGGAAATGGTGAAGGGTCACCATTTAATAAAAAAGCTGGAGAGAGCTCTAGAGAAAAGCAAAGTTTATTGTACATTCTCGCGAGAAGGGCGTCCCACTCTTCGAGTAGACTATCGAAGAGAGGAAGCGCCTCCTGTGGGCAGGACAGCACCTTTAATCCCTAACGCAAAAACGCCCCCCTCCCACCACTGACCCTCATCCTCATTGGCTGAGAGTCTTACATTCTAAACGCGAGATCTACCCATGAAATTGAACTTGACCAATAAGTACATAGTTGCCCATATTTGGATGAAATAGGGAGATGTCGTAGGAGGGGAAGGCAATGCCCTTCAGAGTCCTTCAGGCCTACTCGAACTCTGAAGTAGATGAAGCCTTACTCAATTTTCACAACTGTCTTGAAAGATCTCACCTCATCTCATTCAATTCTAAATATAGATTTTCGTGTGCCTGTCAAAGCTCCAGGAATTAAGATTCTTTGCTGATATAAAAGGGTCACCCAGTCAGCATTGGTAGGGTATGATTGATCCATTGATTTAATTCTTCAAGCATTGAGCATGATGCGCTCTCTGTAGGACCCTGTGCTCAGTCCTTTGGGAAAACAGGTGTTAAGAAGAGCCTGTTCTCAAGGATCTTACAAGGATAGTAAGGGATATAGTGAGGTGAGGACACAAAATTCCAGAGAATATGTGCCATCTAAGTGGTACGAAGAAAGTAGAAGCAGAGACTAAAGGATTGTCCATTTGAGAGCTAGAAGGGAGAGACCTTTCACTTTGTGGTGAGAAAAACCAAGGCCCACAGACATTAAGTGATTTACCCACAGGGACAACAGAGAATGAGTGACAGAGCTGAAACTTGAATCCAGATCCCCCGTGACTCCAGTTCTGTATTCTTTGCCCTATGCTGTTCTGTGTTCTGGGGCAGAGCTTCAGGGAAAACTTGGATGAGGAGGTGGCATCTGAGTTGACTCTGAGAGAATTTCAATCAGTAGATGGCTTGGGGAGTGAACTTTTTTATCCTTATAGTCAATAGAGCTTGGAACTAAATACAGTTCTCTTCAAGAAAGTAAAAATGAATACCGAAGAGAGATGCTTAGTCTGGGTAGGAGAATCAGAAGAGTGAGGAGAATATGAAAGGAGTCTTTGAGTATTTAAGACTGCCATGGGGAAGAGAGGACAGACTTTTTTGCTTGACCTCAGAAAGCAGAAGTAGGTTAGTGGAGGGCAGAGTGAAGGGGCAGGGCTGGAGGGATAGGAATTTCAGGGAAACAGAAGCTTCTGATAGCTTGGGGCTGTCTCTGACATGGAGTGGGTAGGGGATTCTTTCTCCTTGGAAGGGTTTGAATAGAGGACAAATGGGTATATATGGAGGATGTCATGGAGAAGATTTATTTAGTTATAAAGACTGATGACCTTCCAATCCTAAAATTTTGACTCTGTATCTTGAGGATTGATCCCTAAGTTTCTTCAGTTCCTGGCCTCTTCTAGGCCTTTTAGGGCTTGATTGGGCCATGTTGGTGTCTGACTCCCTCCATTCCTTTTTTTCCTTCCTTGTAATAGCTAAGTGTACTCAGCTTTATCCATAGGTCTTTGATCCTGAGAAGAGTTCTTTCTCCCTTTTAATTAAATATTTAGAGAGCGGCTTGTGTCTCATTTCACACTATCTGCATTACAGCACTTTGTAAATTAGTCTTCTAAGTAGTGACTGTAATAACTCAAAATTTATATCACACTTTACAGTTTACTTAGCTCTTTACTTGAAAAAAACCTTATGAAGTGTGTTGGCAGGTGCGTGCATTAAGGATCTTGAGCCAATTTTACAGATAAGGGAAGCACCTTCTAAGACTTTAAATGGCTTGTGCCCACTGCCCCATAGCTAAGAAGTATGGAATCTTCTGGCTCTCCAGTCCAACAGATGTCTTCAATACTTTTCCAAAAGTCAAGGGAATTGACTATTGGTTGCCTGTATGATCTGCCAAGTTCACCCTCCTCTTTGTGCTCAGTTTCCTCATTTATAAATTCTCCTGAGAAGACTGCAATTAAATTTGATGACAGATGTTTTGGTGTGCAGGGAAGAGAGCAACATGCTCCTCAATTCATCCTTGTCCACAAAAGTTTCTGGATACCAAACCCATGCCTCTTCCTACCTTTAAGTTACAGTTTAAGCCTGAGAAAAAGCAGAATATTTAGGTAGTTCCAGCTCTAGAAACAGAGGAGCTTAGATGCTTCCTGCCTCTGAGACCTTGTTTCCTTTCTTTCAAATGATGGGGTTGTATCACATGGCTTTGAAAGTTCTTGGAACCCTAGATCTATTATTGGGATCTGTGATCTTGTCTAGGAACCCTGTCAAAAAAGACAATGAAGTTACCCTGAAACAATCTGCTTCTAATACACCCATGCTGGCTCCTTGTGATCACTTCTTCTCCTTTTTTGGTACTTAACAGGCTATCTCACTCTGAATCTTGGAACTGATAGGGATGGTAGGGGCCCCATTGTCCATTTCAGTCACTGTTTTATGTGAATTAAATGTAGTCTTGTTCTTTGGAGGATGGACAAAATGAATTTTCCTCCCTATAGCTAAGGCACCTGTGAATTTTTTGTATACAGAGAGAGAGAGAAATAGAGAGAGAGAGAGAGAGAGAGAGAGAGAGAGTGTGTGTGTGTGTGTGTGTGTGGGTGTGTGTGTGTCCAGTTTCCCTTACTCACCCATATGTATGTATATCTACACTGTAGCTTCCCTTCCTCATCTAGACTGTAATTACTATGGTTACCATCACCTCTTCCCTCCTGATCAAAAATTGGTGGAGGGAAAACAAGCCATTCCAGGACATCACAAAGAGTTCAGGGGGTCTTGGGTACATACTAGTCTTGACTTGGTAGTGACCAACATAACTTTATGTTGTCATTCAGGGATCTTTTATTTGGGCAAAAGAATTCAGAAAATGTTATTGATATCTTTTGCTTTTATGTATCTTGATTTCCAAATACATTTCTATTTCTTCTCCTGCTCAAGAAAGCCAGCCCTAAATAAAGAATTTTTTTAAAAAGCATTTTAGCAAAACTAATCAGTAGATCAACCCAGTCTGATGGAATGTGGGGTATTTTACATCTATATCCACAATCCTCCATTTCTATAAAGAAGGGGAGTGAATGTATTTTCTTAACTTTTCTCCAGGACCAAGTTTCTTGGTCATTCTAATTAAACAATATTCAATAAAAAAAAAAAAATTGCATCGTTGTAGTCATTGTGTCTTAATTTCTTTCCTGGTTCTATGTTCTTCACTCTTAATTAGTTCTTATAAGTCTTCAATCCATCATTAAGAAGGTTTTCTAAATAATTAAAATCACAGATTCACAGAGTGTAAGAACTGGAATGGACCTTACGGAGCAAATTACAAAATTTCTCAAAATTGGCTTGAAGTTCATCCACAAGTTAGTATTAGGGGTTGGGATTAACATCCCTGCCTTCCATTTTCAGCCATTCTACTGTAGAGGGGCTCTGAGCTTCTCCTTTTCTTCCCAATTTTATCCTTACAATAGGAATATACTGTGCAAAATGTTTGTGGCAACCCTTTTGGAATAACTAGACACTAGAAACTGAGTGGATGCCCATCAGTTGGAGAATGGCTGAATAAATTGTGGTATATGAATGTTATGGAATAGTATTGTTCTGTAAGAAATGACCAGAGGAATGATTTCAGAAAGGCCTGAAGAGACTTATGTGAACTGATGTTGAGTGAAATGAGCAGAATCAGGAGATCATTGTACATGGCAACAGCCAGATTATAAGATGATCAATTCTGATGGGCGTGACTCTTTCCAAAAAGGAGATGATTGAAGCCAGTTCCAATGATCTTGTCATGAAGGGAGCCATCTACACCCAGAGAAGAGGACTGTGGGAACTGAGTGTGGATGACAACATAGCATTTTCACTTTTTGTTGTTTGCTTACGTTTTGTTTTTTCTCATTTTTTTTTTCCTTTTTGATCTGATTTTTATCTTGTGCAGCAAGATAATTGTATAAATATATATGCTTATATTGGATTTAACATACATTTAAAAATCAGTTTAACATAGATTGAGTTACTTGCCATCTTGGGGGGAGGTGGGGAGGAGAGGAAAATTTGGAACACCAGGTTTTGCAAGAGTCAATGTTAAAAAATTATTCATGCATATGTTTTGAAAATAAAAAAGCTTTAATTAGTAGAGACAGAAGAGAGAGACAGAAAACCATAAGAATGTACTTTATTGCATCAGGCAGAGGGGAAGCAGAGATAAGAGATCCCTTTTCCCCTCCAGTATTGGTATGTCTTATGACAGAATGCTCCCTCTGTGGCAAGCTACAGTTCATGGCAAGTTAGAACCTGTCTGTAAATGAAGATTGGGCGGGAATTTGACGTCCTAACCTGGGACCTTTCCTCAGCACTCATTTGTTATTCTAACAGGTTTGTGAAACAAGGGGACCTTTATCTCAACTTCTTGGGAATACCCAAGTAAAATTCCCTATTGAGCAGCTAAAAAACCCTAATAATCCCCAAAGCTGAAAATACATTTGAGGTCAGATTTCCTGGTTCTATTCCCCCTTCCTTAAGCTTCCTTTAATCCCAATATGGTCTGAACTGATTCTCTGGTTTCATTCTTTGGCAGGAATGAAACCAGAGAATGAAACAGACATCCAACTGAATGTTGGAGCTCCAGGCAGGACATGAGTTTTAATCTTGCCACTGTTGCTTACTGTCCGTGTGACCTGAAGCAATCCATTTTATCCCTCTTCTGCAAAATGAGAAAGTTGGACTAGTTGGCCTCTGAGGTTCCTTTGGAGTCTGGATCACTAGTCCTGTGAATCTCAGTTCTTACTGGCCTTGCCTGGGCAGACACACTGGGAACAGGGGCCTAGCCTGCTGCTGGGTTCTGCCAGGGACTGAGCTTTTGCAACTATCCTGTTGTCTTGATCCTTCTTAGTCCTTGGAAGAGAAAAAGGACCCTCCAAAACAACCAGAACAGCTGAAATGTAAAAGACAAAAGAGCAGGGCAGGGGTGAGGCGGGTGGGTGTGCTGGCTGCTAAACATGGTGCCTGCTGCCACCCTGAGGACGTGTCTGGAAAAATCAACATTTCTCCATAGACAATAGCATCTTCTGTGTCAGCTGAGCGGAAAGAACACTGATCTGTTTCTTTGACACATCCACTGTTAAGGTTTTGGAACTGAGAGACTTCTCAAAGCGGCCTGATCTGTTAAAAAAAAAAAAAATGGAGGCTCGGGTAAAAAAGACTTAGGCCCAAAGTCACTCAGTCAGTCAGTTAGTATAGAGACAGGATTCTCATCTGGGCCCTTGAACTCCCAACTTTAAACCACAACAGGAGTCTTGCATTCTCAGAGAAGTAAGCAAAGAAACCGGCAATAGATCAAAAATAAAAAAATCTCTTAAAAATTCTTGACTTAATAAAATTAGCCATCCAACATTTTATGGAAAAGCCTTAATATTTTGGCTTCTTTGCTGTAATTTCATTTTATACAGTTTGGAAAGGAGTTCACAAGAAGGAAATCAACAAATCTCCCTAGTTCATCTTCCTGTTCCACCTTTAATAAGAGATTGTGTAAATTGATGAGGTGGCTTAATGAATAATGACTGTGCAAGGGTCAGGAGAACTCTTCTTCCTGTGTTACTTTCTGGTTGTATGACCCTGGGAAAGTCACTTAACTGTGTTTGCCTCAGTTTCTTTAAATGTAAAATGGACCAGAGAAGGAAATGGCAAATCATTTTTGTATTTTTGCCAGAAAACTCCAAATGGGGTCACAAAGAATTGGACATAACTGAACGTCCTAATTCCATTTTATGTGCTTAGTAACATTCTTTTTAGTCATACTCTTCCTCTTTTTCATTTTCTTGAGAAATAAAAAAAATAAAGGGTTCCTCATCTAATCTCATTTTTTAGGATTGATGCTGACTTCCTTTCATTTCCCACATATCAGATTCATTAGAATCTGCATTTTGAGGGGTCATATTGAGTATATCCATTGATATATCTGACTTAAAGCTTTATATTAAAAACCTTCTATTTCTAGTAGCTAGCCTTCAGAGGTTAGAATTTAAGAGGTCAGAGGAACCTTCATCATTGTTAATTTCAACGCCATCATTTTCCATTTATTAACTCCCTAAGAAATGAAGTGACTTACCTAGAGTCACTCAGGTGGTCCCTCTAAAGTCCAGGGTTAGGGCTGCTCATTTTGGGAAAATATTAATGACATTTCATCTAAGTGTGGTTGAACTTGGACTCTAAACATTTATAGTTTTGTGTTTATTTATAAACACCATATTTTCGAGGTGGTTTTGTGACATCTAAAAAGCCTTTTTTTGATGTCCACTTCTGAATACTGTCCTCAGACCTGTTTGGAAGATTTCCAAGTGGAGTAATTATTTTCCACTGGGCTGAATTTTTGCTACAGGAGTCCAGAACCCTTATGGACAATAGCTTTTAATGGAAACTACAATTCATTTTTAAACTGTTGACTTGAGACCTCACTGCTGGGAAATCAAATGAAATTGCTGATTAACTCTCGTCATTATGGCTCTGCCCCATCTCCGGATTTCCCCACTGGCCCTCTGCCTTTCTGTCTTGCTTCTTTAACCAGGATCACATAAGCTGCCAGGGCCGAACTGACAGTCTTATGTCACTGAGTTCAGAACAACTGATTCATTTCCTTAGCAATGACAAATTCAAAAGGAGTTAAGACCCTACAATTTGGAGATGTTTGCTCAAATGTAAAATGGGGGTGATAATATCTACTTTGAGGGCTTAGGTGAGATCATAGGTATGGGAAATACTTTGAATAATTTAAAGTGATATTACAAAGAAAATTTTAATTGGTATTTTAAGGTTTTGGATTAGATTGCTAGAGAAAGGCTAACAATTTCCTCTTAAATTATCATTATCAGTATTTCCTGTTATTTTATGGTAACATAGATCATTAGTCATTCTCGACTTATAATTGTTTGAGTGTGTAGGGCTGGAGCAATGCAGCTATAGCTATGACTCTCTCTTCCCCCACCTCCCTTCCAACTGGTGAAGAATATGGCCTGAGTTGGATTGAGGCCCTGGGTGGAGAGGTTTATCAAACTTTTGAACTTGTAGGCACCTTAAGATAAAGTAGTTGGTGATCATAATAATTATTTAATTTATCAAATGGGACTCTAAGGTGTACACATTTTTTTTTTAAATTTTTTAGGGATTCAATTTACTCTTCTGCAAAATGAGGGATTGGACCAGATTTCTTTCTAAGAATTCTAGCTTCACACCTATGAAGCTGTAATGTCAATATCCACCCTCTGAGGCAGGGAATATAAGGCTTAGGTATCCTCATCTTATAAATGAGATCCCTAAAAGTGAGAGAAATTAAGTGAGTTACTCAAAGTGACAGCTTATGAGTCTCAGGTATCAATGTAGACTGGTCCTTCTATGTTCAGTAGAAAATCATTGCCTAAGCTGATGGATATTCACTGACCTTCCCCTTGCTTATGGAAAAAAATGGAAGTGTTTTATCAGTGACAGTGTTTCCACATGATTGAGCTTTTCCTTAAGGGGTGGAAGTCCTTGTGAGTGCCATCAGAAGCCAGTGATATCTAGTTCTAATTCTGAATGTCTCCCCCTGATAGTTACAGCCAAATCCCCCAGAGTGAGAATGTGTCCCCTGAGTCTAATTTAAGCCCCTTGGGAGCTATATTAAGCCCATCCTGGTAAACACACTGCCCTGGAGACCAATTTCCTAAGTGGTAACTGGTGACTATAGAGGATGGATGGATGGGTGGATGGATGCCCTGGTACTTCAGGGACTTCCAGAGAGTGCTCGGATCTGACAGCTCTTTGATAGGTAGCATCTTTAGCACTTCTCAAGTGGCAAACCCCATGTAAACCAGGGTGACCTCTGGCCATAATGAGTCATCAAAGGAGGACTTTAAAAAAAGAGATACTAGGCCTTTGAGAAAATGTATGTTTCCAAAAAAAAAATTAAAAGTTTCATTAATGCTTTTATATAATATTACTGTTTCCTCTTGAATAGAGTCCTTGTAATAAATAACTACGGTCAAGCAAACTAAGCCAAATTGGTGAAATCTTTGAATGTCAGGTCAAGGGAAGTTGGACTTTGTATTATAATTAAGAAGAAATGTCACTTATTTTTAGTTTGAACATGTGATTTCATAAATGTAGGAAGAAGATTCTATTAGGAAGGGTATTGGGGCTAGCTATATGTTCCCATAGAAAGTTGAATAAAGGGCTAGCTAGGTGGTACAATGAATAGAACATTGACCCTGGAGTCGGGAGGACCTGAGTTCAAATCCAACCTCAGATATCTATTAGCCTTGTGGCCTTGCTTAATCCCAATTGTCTATGTACATTATATTATATATTGTCTACATATTATACATATATAAAGCAAAGTTGAATTAAGCAAGTTGGGGAAATAATGGATTTCCTATTTATCCTAATAATGAACCCTGTCACACACAGCCTAACCCAGGATCATGTTTCCTGTGTTGCCAGCTCTGATTTTGGTTTTTGTACCATTTCTGCTTTTCCTTCAGATGGCTCTTTCTACCTCGTGCTCCTCAGTCTATAATTCTTGGTTCCCAACAATGCTGAGGGCACAACCTATCCAAGTCTCTTTACTTGGGGGGATGTCCTTCTCATAGTCTTCCTTTGTCTTGCATTTGGATGAGGCTTCAGGCTACACTGTGGAACGCTCACTTAGCTTAACTTCTTGCCAGAGTAAGTCCTACTTTGACCTGGATTAAAGAACAAACAAGGAAATAAATACTCACCAGGAAACTTGTTGAAGAGAAATGAGTGATGGATTGGAGGGTCATGAAATCTGGGTCTGAGTTTGACTTCACTTGTATTCCACTGACCACATCATTTCATCTTCCTTGACATCACGTTTTCCCATCTGTAGTAGCAATAGTAGTAATCATCATCATCATCCATAAAACCCAGTGGTCTTTTAAATAGATGTCTCCCTACTAAATATTTATAGTTTCTGAGCTAAATGGAATGAAAAGTTTTCAAAATACAGAGTTACAGCAGAAAAAGTAAAAATCACATGGGAGTGGAACATTATTAGTAATAACAACAGTAGGTAGTATTTATATAGTGCTCTAAAATTTATAAAGTAATTTACAAATATTTCACTCTATCCTCAAAGTAACTCTAGGAAGTAAGCGCTAATATTAACCCTCTCCTTAACAGATAAGGAAACTGAGGCACAGTAGTTTGCTACTATCACAGGGTCACAGAACCAGGGAGTCTGAGGTCACATTTGAACTCACTTGATCCTGATTCTAGGACTAGCTCTTTATTCACTGCGCCACCTAGCTGTCTCAGTGAGAATTAAGTACAGAGAAATAATTAGAATTTATATAGTGCTTTAAGACTGACAAAGCACTTTACATGTGATTAACTCATTTGATTCTCACAATAACTATGGAAGGTCGGTGCTATTATTTATCTAATAGGTCAGGAAGGTAAGGAAGTCAGGATCAGAGAGCTGTAAAGAAAGCAGAGGGGGAGGGAGACGTAGCTATTTGGAAATAAATGTGATGCATCCATACCAATTTAGAAAAACACACACACATATGTTTCTTTTTTTTAAAAAGGTAGCTGACTTTGGCTGGGAGGGAAGGAGGGAAGGAAGGGAAAAGGGAAAGGAGGAAGAGAGGGAGGGACAAAGGGAGGAAGGGAGAGAGAGAAAGAGAGACAGAGACAGGAGAGAAAGAAGTAGGGAAGACAGGGAGGGAGGAGGAAAGGAGATAAGCATAAGCATTTATTGATGTTTATCCATTAATTTGGAGCAGGTAGGTATCACAGTGGATAGAGCACTGGCCCTGGAATCAGGAGGACCTGAATTCATATCCAGTCTGACACTTGACTAGCTGTGTGATCCTGGGCAGGTCATTTAACCCTGTTGCCATATCAAAAAAACCAAAACAAACAAATAATACAGACCAGTCTATTAACCTACTATGTGCCAGGTACTGTAATGAGACCTTTACAAATAATATTCTATTTGATCCTCACAACAATTCTGGGAGATAGATGCTATTATTATCCCCATTTTACAGTTGAGGAAACTGAGGCAGATAGTGATTAAGTGACTTGCCCAGATTCACATAACTAGTAAATATCCTGAAGCCAGATTTGAATTTGAGTTTTCTGATTCCAACCTAGAAGGCATGGAGAAGAATAAGATAAGATTAAAAAGTTGAGTAAGAACATACTGTAGGGGGCCTTTGAGTGTCAGGCAATGGGGGTGAGATCTTCCCTAGTTATTGGGTTCCTCATTTTGCTTGTTGCCGGAGGCTCTTTGCGGGTAGCTGGTGTGACCAAGTATTGAACGTGCCCTTAGGCCAGCTGTGGTCCAGTGCCTTTCTCACTAACGGACTGAAGCTGCGGCTTCCACAGGTGCCTGAGTGAAAGCTGTGAGTTTTTTCCTTGAGCTAGGAGGACATCCCGGCAAGGGCACTGTGGCACAGGCTGCTCCTGATGCTGCTGCCGCCTGACATCTGTCACCACATTCCAGTCTCGTACGAGTTCAGTGGAGAAAGCTCGGGCTGCACGTCGGTCATTGGAGAGTGGGGCGGCCGTCCCTTTCTCCTGCCACTTGGGCTAGGAGCCTGTTTGTCTACCTCATTCTCTTTGCCTCCTGGAGAGGAGGGAGCATTAAAATAAGAGGTTACTATTTAATAAAAAAGCCACTGGGGAGAGAGAGAAGAGGCAACTGTTCAGGTGCTTCATGGACTAATCGCTTTTATCCTGGGATTTGGGAGATCAGAGGTAGGAAGTAACCGATTTGCTATAAAACGAATTTAAATATGAGCATGATTCTAAGCTTGTCAGGTGGGTGTTTATCACTATGGATGCCAGGATCCTTTTGTCTGTCATTCTTGAAGACTAGTGCGCATGTTGTTATTACAGAAATCCTCTTGTGCAGCATAGTTGGGGAATGGGATGTTGTAAGTCAATAAAATATTTGGAAAAGGTGAGAGTTAATGTAGACGGTCTTCCTTTGGTGACTCACAATGGTGTAGAGGTAACTAGATTCTCAGAGGGGGGTGAGGAGGGCATCAGCTCCAGAAGGTTCCACCAGTCTGGAAAAACTTGGAGTGTGGGCCCAGTGACAGACGGTGCTTCTGTTGGCCAAGAATCAGCATAACTAAGATTAGATAGGCTTGGTTACCAAGGGATGAATTTTTTGGGCAACAGCCCTCAAGCAAAGCGCTTTGTGTCTGCTATGTGTCTGAAACTGTCCTAGACTCTGAGAATACAAAGATTGATGTGAACCAGTCTCTGCCCTCTGGCAGCTTACATAACACCCAGATAGACACCATCTACCTGGAGAGGTATGTGCAAAACAAGCCCAGGAGTAATCTGGGGGAAAGGGAAGCTCAGCGAAGGCTTCTCGGAGGAGGGAACACTTGAGATGAACTCTGACCAACAGTTTACAAAGCTCACTTACTAACGTGTGCCATCTATGCCTTTTCAGAGAATTGGAAAACAATAAAATAGATAGAAAACCAAATTGAATTTTGCCTGCAGTAATGGCTGATGCTCAGGTAGGACTTTTAGGTCTACAAAGCTCTTTACCTATATTAAATTCTCTTATGAGCCTATAACACACTTGTCTGGTAGGGATTACATAGGCTTTCTTAACCTTATTTTTACCAATGAACAAAAGAAAACTGAGGTTTACTGAGTTTGTCGTTCTCTATCTAAAATAAGAGTCTCTGTCTCTCTTTGTCTCTCTCTCTCTCACACACACAGACACATGCTAGAGGCAGGATTTAAACCCACTATTCTCTTGATTATGAATTTGGCAGTCTTTCTACTCTTCGAAAGGTCGACAGGATACTTCAGAACTTTCATTAACATTGATATTTCCAAAGTAGACTAATAGGATAGAAACTCTTTGAGGATAGGGGCTAGTTCATCTCTCTTTTTGTAGCCCCAATGTCCTGCCCAGTACCTGACACACAGTAGGTCCTTAATAATAACTTATTGATTAGTTGTTGACTAATTGTTGGCTATTTCCCATCACACATTCTAAAACTCTCCCAGTGGTGGATGTATCTTTTAAAGCATCAGTCATATAAATAGGATCCTCCCCCTTTCTCCTGCCTCCACTGCTGTGATGGTGGTGGTAGTGGGATGGCAGGGAAGAAATAGCAAATCCAGCAAATCTGTCTGTATCTGACAGATTGGATGAGCTATCTCGCCAGCATATTTGTATCTTGGTTGAAGATAAAGCTTCTTCCAATTTCCATACGGTTGTGCTAACAAGCATTGTTTAGCCTACGGAGTAGGCTGTTTATTGAAAATTGCTGTTGCGGGTTTGATGTGCTCAGTGAACAGGGCCTGCCAGCTTCTGGCATGAATGATGGGAAGTTCAACCTACCCTTTCCATGGAAAATTATGCAGGCAATCAAAAGATTGGAAAATAACAACAACAACAACAAAAGCCCACGTCCAGGATGACAATTATCAGAATTCTTGGAAAGCAGTTTGTCATTTTTCAGATTTATTTGGCTTGTTAATTCCGATTGTGAGACTGTGAGCTGTCTGAAGATGGACGTCTCCCTGATGACAGGCGGCATCAGGGACGCTGGTATCTGGAGGTTAATGAGCACAAATGTGACTGCCCTGTGTTCCCACCAAATCACATGGCCAATGGCCACATGGAGAGAGAGATCTCTTCTGTTGGACTGTTGGGCACATTCATTTGGGGGAAACCCAGAGAAAAGTATGTTCTGCCTGATATTCTGGATGTTTTGCTGGAACTTTAAGTGGTGGAATGAGTGTGTGTGTGTGTGTGTGTGTGTGTGTGTGTGTGTGTGTGTGTGTGTGCATGCGTGTGTAAGTAGGTTGGCTTTTTTTAACCTCTATGTGACCTTCAGTCCACTCCTAACTGCCAAGAGCCATGAATACTGAAAGTATTTTATCAAGCGAAGTTTGGTTTGTTTCTGGAAATGTTCCTGCCCAGCATCCATCAGCCTTAATAAGGGAGGCTTATTTTTAAAACCCCTTCATTATCACTGTGCTGAGGCCCTGGTGCTTAACACCAGCCCCCAGGCCCCCAGGATGAGCTCTCATGATAGGAGGGCCAAAAAAAGGAGAAAGCTCAAGTGGTAGATAGGCTTGTTGCTGGAGGAAGTCAGCCATGACAGGCAGGACTCCTGATAAGCTACTGTTTCCCCCAGCTCACATTGGTGCTCCCAGAGGCTCAGTTGCAGGTGCTAAGCAGAAATGGGGGTGGGGGTGCAGGAAGAAAATGGCTGTTTGGGCTAGAAGTCATTGCCAAAGAATGTTGCTTAAAGAAAGCCCCTGGTTCCCTTCACCTAGGGCCAGTTCAAGGGAGAATGTCTGCCTCTGACTGTTCTCACTGCTGCTCCCTCCCCCCATGGCCTGTGGCTTCTTGTTACCTTCTGAGGATAAGACTGTTCAGAGTCTTCTGTCCATTCTTCACTCTGCCCTAGCTTCACTTTCAAGGCTCTGACCTTGGCCAGCCAGGTGACACGGCGGGGAATACACTGGCTCTGGAGACAGGAAGACCTGAATTCAGATTGAGCCTCAGACACTTTAATAGCTTTGTGACTCTGGGCTAGTGACGTAATCTTTATCTACCTTAGTTTCCTCAACTGTAAAATGGGGATGATAATATCACCTACCTCCTGGGATTATTGTGAGGATCAAATGAAATAACATTTGTAAAGCTCTTAGATAGTATCTGATACATAGTATTCTTCCCCCCTTCCTCTTCCTCCTTCTCCTTCCTTCTTCCTCCCCTCTCTCCCCCTCCCTCTTTCCCTCCCTCTTTCCCACCCTCTCTTCCCTCCTTTTTTCCCTCCCTCCCTTTCTTCTCTCCCTTTTCCTTCCCTCCTTCTCTCCCTTCCTCCTTCCTTCTTTCCCTCCCTCTCTTCCTCTCCTCTCTCTCTTTCCCCTCCCTGTCTTCCTCTCCTTTCCCCTCTCTCTACTTCTCCCTCCCTTCCTCCCTTCTTCCCTCTCCCCTCCCTCTTTCCCTCCCTTTTCCCCTCCTTTTCCCCCCTCCCTTGCCTTTCCCCTTTTTCCCTTCCTTTTTCTCTCTCTCCCTCCCTCCTTCTTCCCTTTCTTCCTCCCACCCTCCCTCCTTTTCTTCATTCATCCCCCCTTCCCTCTCTCCCTCCTTCCTTTTCTCCCTCTTTCCCTTCCTTCCTTTTCTGCCTCTAATTCACTCTAATTCAGGAATCACACACCAAGATCAAATGAATTATGTCAGGATACCTTTTCAAAAAAGCATTTTTTCATAGGGGACTGGTAGGATTCAGAGGAAAGAACTTGACTTCAAATCCTATCTGTGACATTTATTATGGGGTGATGGCAGTGAAGTAATTGCAATAGATATGTGAACTATAATATTTTTCCTATTTACTTAGTGTTTGGGTGTCATTCAATGTCCTCATGTACTTGAAGGGCCATTGGGTTCTACTTAGTCCTGGAAGGAAGAATTGGAAATGATTCAGAAGATTGCAGAAAAGCAAATTTTTTTTCTGAATATAATACTTAAATTATTTTCTAGTACTTTCTCTTTTGCTTTCTTCTAAACTTTTGCTATCAACAAAAACAAATATTCTCATATGCCAAAATAAATAAAAATCACAGTGAAATTATACACTTCTACAACGTATCATTTTGACTTATATTAACTTTAGGAAGAGAGTAACAAAATGTCCCCTTTTGTATATTTTTATCTTTCTGTACGTGAATTCATTGTTGTTACTGTTTCTATATTACAGCCAGTCTGTATTTTTGCCCCGGTCCTTTTTTTCCTTTCTATTGTATCACTTCTTGTCTCTTCCTTTATTTCTTTGTACTCGTTATATGTATCATTTCAGCTTTTGGGTTGGTATTGCAAGGGAGGCCATGAATCATGGTAGATAGAGAGCTGACCCTAGAGTTCAGAAGACTTTTTCCGGTCCAGGCAGGCCTTTGGCACATAAAAGCAATGCGACCAGGGGCATTGAGCATTTCTGTACCCTAGACAACTTACTGAGACTGTGATAAGTTACAGAGAAGCTGTCCCAGGTTCGGACCCAACAAGAGCCTTTTCCATGCTTTAAGCTGCTTTTCTCGGGAAAGTAACAGGCACATGATGGCCCTCCAAACAAGGAATGCCCTTCACGTCTTTCCTGCTGGGCAAGCTTTACCATAGGCCACTTTCGGCCACTTCCCATGCCAATGAGCAGCCCATTTCATTGTTGGACAGTTCTAATCATAAAGAAAACAAATTATAAAAATAAAATTAAATCCACCACTATGTAAACTAACCCTCACCCTGTTAATTCTATTTTTAGCCCCATGTGACAACCTTTTAGATATTTTAAGACAGATTGTCATCTCTCCCTTTGTCCTCTCTAAGCTAAATGATCCCATTTCTTTTGGCTGACTCTCATACAACATGGGTTGGGGTGTAATGTTCTTGGTTGGTTTTCTGGAGGTCTCGGGGCAGCCTTCCTTTCAGAAGAGTAATCCCCACAAGTGCAGCCAGGGGTTAAAGTCCAAATCCTTTATTGTCTCCTTCAAAGTCCTATCTCCTTCACTTGGGGCTCGGCTAGTTTTCTGGAGGGACTTCAGATGGGACCTGGTCTCGGTGGAGGAAGTGCAGGAGGCCAGGCCAGCCACGGTGCTGGGAGATGAAGTGAATGAATCTGGCTCCGAGTCCCAGCTTCTATGCTCTACACTGAGTATAAACCAATCATTGTATCACTAGGGAACCATTATTTGTGATAAGATTAAATCAATCACACTGAACTTAGAGAACTATTAAGCATGATGCTAAACTAGATAACCGTTGTCTCATCAGTTCCACTGAGTTTGAATCCTTGTTTTAAGGACAGAGTTTTGGCCCATAACATTGGGGTCCTTGTATTGTCCTAGTTGTTCTCTGGATGGCTTCCTTCAAGATTCACCTCAAACCCCACCTTCTACAAGATACCTTCCCCACGTCCTCCACTCCTTTTAGCATTTTCACTCTAAAATTATCTTGACATTTATCTCCTTACATTTTGTTTGTACATAGTTGTTTCTGTGCTGTCTCTTCCATTAGAATATAAGTTCTCAGGGCAGGGATCCTCTTTTGCCTTTGTCTGTATCCACAATACTTAACACATAGTAGGTGCTTTAAAAAACTACTTTTTGATTGACTAGGTATATTGCAGCCCTCTCACTTTACAGAAGGGGAAGCTGAACCCCCAGAGATATAGTTACTTACACAAGGTCACACTACCAGTTATCATTGGAGCTGGGAAAATTACCCCAGGCTCCTCTTTCCCAATTCTTTGCTTTTTAATGGATGAATGAAAAGTAAGTGGTAAGGGAAGTCTAAACTACATGACAAAAACATAGACTAATGGAGCTTTAAAGAAGGAAGGAAAGTGAGTAATCATCACTTCCATATAAACGGGGAATTAGGTGGTAGAGTGGTTAAAGCACTGGGTCTTGGAATCATGAAGACTTGAGTCCAAATCCAACCTCAGACACTTACTAATTTGAGTGATTCTGGGTAAGTCAGTTAACTCATAGTTGCCTCAGTTTCTTCTTCTATAAAATGGGAATAATGACATCATCTACCTCCCAGAGTATTACAAGTCTCAAATGAGATAATTGTAAAGTGTTTGGCACAGCACTGCCACATAGTAAGCACTATAAAAATGTTAGCTATCATTATTATTATTAAGCTTATCTCCCCTCCCTCCATCATTTGGAAAGAAATGGAATGAGGAATTGGAAGCAGACATTTCCTCCCTTCTCTCCACCCAGAACTATGTACGTATTGTATCCTGTATGATGTCCTTAATGGACAATTTGTGAGATTGGTGTGGGAAGGCCAGCTCTGCTCCAGGCATTCCCGCCTGGCAGATGCCTTTTATTGCTTCCCCACTCAGGGACATGTGTGTAGGGGTCTGGAGGCCCACGTGCAATTGGAGCCACTAGATAAGAAGAAGCAAAACAGATGGAGAGTGAGAAATGCCTCTGCAAAGGGTTTGTTCCATAGCTAAGGATCTGACATGAACCAGGTAGACATTACTCCATGCTTCTATAGATTTGGCAAAAAGCTGGCTTATTTAGACCCACATAGAGATCTGAGCAGCATGGACCGATGGGAAAAGAAGGGCCTGGGAGTCAGGATGCTTGGGTTTTAGACATGCCTGTGATGCTTAGACTATGACATTGAGCAGGTCATTCTCTCTGCATCTCAATTTTCTTCTATAAGATGGAATAATAATATAATATGGTTGTGATTGATTGTAGAAATGGTTATTATTGTAGAAAAAAGAATCCAAGGCAGGGAAAGGTTAGAGGACATATATCTTTATAATATAGCCCCTTGACTTCCTTCAAACAATGTACCTCACTTCAAGCACTGTCCTTCCTTCTACAAGAAATCATTCCCAGTTGGCCAGCTGGCCTCAGTTTTAGTGACTTCCCTTGGAGTTTATTTCCAATTTATCTTGTTTGTCTACTTGAACAAAGAATACCTTGCATACTTTTTGTATCTCCAGCACTTAGCATAGTGCCAGATACATAGTGAATTAATGCTTGTTGACTTGACTTAGATGAATAACATTTCTTAGATGGGAGAGTTTGTCAATCAGAAAATAGTCCCTGAACATCACAAGCATAAACTTGGGCCTCGTTCCTATGGAACTCTCTGGCTAATTAAAGAGAAGACACAACTATTATAGAATAAGATAATTCATGAAACAGATATTTGCAGGTTCCTATTTTTGTGCAAAACCCTGACTTAAGAGACATGCAAATTTATTAACTCATGAAGCTTGGAGTTTGGGGAAATTGAGGATTAGGTATGATACAAGTTAGAATGAAGACTATAAGATGAAAGGTCTGATGAGAGAGAAGCTACTTCTAGCTGGGGGAGTCAAGAAAGTCTTCACTGCAGTGGTGACATCTGTGTTGGGCCTTGAAGAATGAGGAGAGAGGACAATTGAGAAAGCCATGGAGAGTTATGCTAACATGTCTGATTGTGTGAGTATAGACAGAAAAGTGCTTAGAGAGCAGGATGAGAAAAATAACTTGTTAGATGGAGGGGCAGGGAAAGCTCTTTGGCTTTGGGAGTTGGATGTGTCTGCCTGGGATGATTATAATTGGCCCAAGGCCTTTTCTTTTGACATCTCATTATTGCTCCTATTTCTTCCTTTTTTCTCATTCCCAGGGAATTGTTATGAGGGGATTATGGGAGGAATGGACACAGAGACAGACTAGATTTATAGAGACAAAGAAATTATAAAGTAGTCTAACTGCTCCCAGTATATGGATAAAACCTGGTACTTTTTTTTTTTTTTTTTTTTTTTGGTGGGTTTTTGGGAAGTTTTGTGTGTGTGCGGTGGTGGTGGGGAAAAAAAGTTAGAAACAAAATGGATACTTAGGACTGTTTTCATTTTTGTAGCTTTCATGCCTAGCATAAGTAGATGCTTAATAACGTTTGCTACATTGAATTGATAGTGATCTTCTAAGCCTTCAACCTCCCACTGAAAAGTGTATATTTTCCTATATACCTTAAGCTTCTTAGATTTCAACAACAAGTATTAAGATCCTGCAAAGAACTGCCAGGGAAATGCTGAGAAGGACACATGGGAGGTGGGATGGTACAGTGGAAAGAACATTGGATTTGGAGTCAGAGGGACTTGGATGGGGTGGGGGAAGAATTATTACGTTACTTTGTGCTTGATTCTGTGCTTATTAGTGCTTTACAAATATATCAATGGATCTTCACAATCTACCCTGAGAGGTAGATGCTATTACTATCCCCATTTTACTGATGAGGAAACTGAGATAGACAGATTAAGTGAATTGTCCAAGTAAGCTAGTATCTGAGGCCAGATTTGAATTAGGCCATGTGCTTTATTTCCCCCACCCCCAGAGTGGTCACTAATGTCCCTTCTAGCTTCAAATTTATGATCTTGTAATTCAGCAAACATTGGTTTTTACTACTGTGCACAATGTCCTATACTAGGCTTTTTGAAGAAGATCCAAAGTTTGTTTTAAAACATGTCCTGGTGGAGCTTATGCTCTAGTATGGGAAATAGGACATTTACTTTAAGACTTGTCATTATACTGGCATTGTGCTAGGACTTCTCGACCAAATGCGGATTTGTTACCCAATAATTCTTCAGTAGATGGTCAAAACAAGCACTTGTAGCCAAAAACAGCTGCCTGCCTGTCAACCAGGCTTCCAGTCATGATTCTATACCTTTGTGAACTTATCTGTGTGGCTGCCTCTGTTGTCTGATGACTTCTCATCCATTCTGTGTGAAACATGTTTATGTCCCTCTGTAAATTCTCTGCTGATGACTTTCTTCTAACGTTGAGCAGGGGGTCTTACTCTTTACTGCGCTATGGGCCCCTTTATTATTTATTTATTTATTGGTTTATGGATCCATTCATTGAGTCCTGCTTTTAAATAATTAGAGAAAATGCTAAATTTAAATTAGATAACTTTGGTTAATAAAATTGTCATTCTACCCATATTCACAGACCCTAGGAAATATCTCCATGGATCCCAAGTTAAAAATCCCAACTTTAGCTCTTTTGACATTGCCTGGGCACAAGGACTCTTCATTCATCAGTCCCTTTTGACTAATACACCTTCTTTAATGGTGAAGCATACAAAAATAACTATTACTAAGTAACACATAATAAGTACACTGAAAGTGTTCAGTCCAAGACAAAAGAGGTTATTACTAACTACCCAGGAGCAGGTAAGCTTTCATGGAGGCGGTGATATTTCAGGTAGGCTTTGAAAGCTGGATAGGAATTTAGAAAGTGGAGGAGCCAAACTTTGTCTTTTACCAAGCACCCTACACAGTGTTCTGTCTACATAGAAGTAGATAATTAATATAAGTTTATTGAATTGAACTTCAAGAATAGGAATGGGTATAAGTAAAAATAAGCCTGAAGCCTGCATAAGGAGGTTAGGAAATGACAAGTTTATAAGATCATTAATTTAGAGCTAGAAGAGCTTGTCTTCCCATTTTACAAGTGAGGAAACCGAGCTCCAAAGAGATAAAAGGACTTGTCCAAAATCACAAGATAGTAACAGAGCCTAGATTAGAAGTGTTCTCACACACCAAATTCAGCCCACTTTCTACTGGACCTACTACTTCTCTTAAATCGGTCAGTTTTCTGAAATTACAGACTGTGGTAGATGGTAGACCATTCCGCCTTCCCCCCCTACCAAATTTGTGATCCTATTGGTTTGGGGAACTTCCAAAGAGAAAAGTGCTTTGGCCAATGCTGACTTGCCACCTTTCTTCAACTTAGAGACTCAGTTGCTTGGCGAGCCTCTGAGAGAATGACTTTCCCAGGCTTCCATAGCCAGTATATGTCAGAGAGGGACTTGAATACAGATCTCTTCAGAGGCCAGTTCAGAGTATGTTACCTCTCCATATGAAACCATATACAATTAAATCAACTTAATGAGCATTATTAAGCACCTCCTGTGTGTTTAAAACTGTGTGTTTAATATAGAGCTATAAAGAAAAAAGTCTCATTCTTAAATAGCTAGTATTCAATTGGGGAAAATAATGTAGGTGCACACCAGTAATACAGAGTGTGTGTGTGTGTGTGTGTGTGTGTGTGTAGTTGGGGATGAAGGACACTCGCAGGGGAGGGCCAACGAGGGCATTCAGAATCAGCTTGGTGTAAGATGTGGAAGTAGCTTTGAAAGAAGATAAGGTTTTTAAGAGGTGAGGAGGAGAGCGCGTACCAAGCACGGGGACAGATAGCCTCTGCAAATGAGTGGGGGTGCCTGAGCTGACAGAAACAAGAGCTCTAGGGGTGGGGATGTGATCTCCAGCTTCCTTGCGTGTCCATGAGTGCCTGCCTGCCCAGAGCTTGGCCTGGAGGTAGTCAGGGAAGGCTTCTGGGGGGAGGAGGGGAATTAAACTGAACTACTCTTCTTGGGGAGGTGTGTGTGTGGGGTGGTCGAGTTGAGCCTAGGAGGAAGGGTAGGGGAGAGGTGGCCAGCGGATGCCTCCTGATGTCCGGAATCCTTCCTTCCTTCCTTCTCAGTCCGGGCTGGGCAGGAGCAGCTCGAGCCCCGCTGCATTTCTTCTCGGGGGCAGCTTGGGGAGCCCGGACTTCAAGGTCGTGGGTTCGGGGGTGGGGGAGGCGGGCGTCCGTCCCTCGGCTCCCGCAGTCTTTCGCAGCCCGGGTGGCGGAGAGTCCCCTGGCCGGCCGCCAGGGCGCCGCCGGTCCCGCTCGCCGGGTCCGCGGTGTCTCCGCCGCCTTCCCTCCCGCATCCCTGCAGCAGCATCCGTGGCGAGGAGGCGCCGAGCCCGCCGCCGCCGCTGGTGCAGCTGCTGCCCGTGCCCTGCTGAAGGGCAGCCTCCGCCGCCGCTCTTCTGCTGCCGGGCTGTGATGTCAGGCGGGCGGAGGCTCTCCCACCTCGGCCGGGAGCGGCGGGATCGAGGCAGAGCCGAGCGTCCGACCCCCTCGCGCACACACCATGCCTAGCGAGGGCCTCGGCACCCCGGGGCTCCCTGTCGCGGTCTCCGGCGGCGGCCCCCGCTCCTCGCCTGCGCCTCCGCCGGCCCCGCGCGCCCAGCAGCAGGGACGCTGACCCCGCTCCCGCCGGAGAGAGCCGCTGGCCAGCCGGGGCAGCTGCTCCCCTCCCCATGTGCCGTCCCTGAACCGTCATGTGGAGGCAGCCCGGAACGGGCGGCTCCGGCTCCCGGGCGCGCCAGGTGGCCTGCAGGTGGGTGCGGGGGCGTGGGTGTGCGGGGGCTCGGTCCGCGTGGGCTCTCCGGCGTGTGGGCGCGCGTGCACGGCCGCGGCGGCTCTGGCTCGGCTAGGGGGGTCGGGACCGCGCAGCCCGGCGCCCCTGCCGGGCGGAGCAGCCCAGATTTCCGCCTAAACGGTTCCCGAGGGCTCGCTTTCTCCGGGGCCGGACTTCGGAGCGCCGCGCCGGGCTCTGGGGTGCGCTGACAACTCCTTTTTGTGTCTGGAGGCTCCAGGTGAAGGGGGCGGGGCCCCCTTCCCTGCCCGATCTTGGCAACAGTTCTGAGTTAGAGCCTCATTCTTGTAAAGCAGCAGCTGGCCGGGACTTAGTTTCGAACCGGAGCTCTTTCTTGAATTGGTGCCCGATTCCTGATTAGTTATTGATCGGAAAAGGCCCCGTAAGAACATGGTTTCTTTTTCCTGTTTATCATCTCTTTCTGTGATAATCTGCAGCTTTGGGGGCGAGGGGGGGAGTTAGGCACCCTGAAGTTTTGGGGGAAGCTGGGCGGGTGGGCAGGAGAACGTGCCGTTGCCCCCAGACGTTCTGCTGGAGGAGGATGGCCGTGACCCCAGTTTGGCCCTTTGTGATCCGGGTGTGTGAATTGGGAGTGTGCTGGCTCTCGTCCCTCCCCTCCCTTCCTACCTCTCCCACCTCTCCCTAGACTTCCCGAAGTGTCTGGCCGAGGGAGGGGTGCGGGCGCAGCCTCCCGTCTCCCGGATGGCTATCTGGTTTCAGGCACACCTTCCCAGAGGAATGTGCGCTCTTTGTTCAGAGACTGGAGAGGCCGCGGTACCGGCCCCCTCCCGTCCTGAAACCCTCACCAAAGGCCCGAGCTCCAGGTACCCAGAGCCCCCGGATTGCCGGGCCATTACTCATGCTGAGGAGTGATGTGGCCGTGGAGTTAATTATTAATGTGAATGAGCAGAGAAAGCAAACCTGGAAATATGGAGGCGTGTGTGTGTGGTGTGTGTGTGTGTGTGGTGTGTGGGTGTGTGTGTGGGTGGGTGTGTGTGGCTGCAGGACACAAGTTCATACTCCAGATAATAAAGGTTAAAATTCCTTTAGTGGGACACCGGGGAACAATGGCTCACGTTTCTGGAGGACTTTACAGTTTACAAAGCACTTTCCTTACAGACAACCCTGGGAGGGCCGTGAACTTAGAGGAGAGTGTGATTAACCCTGAGTGCCAGTGAAGCTCTGAAAACTCAGGCCTGCCTCCTTCCAGTCTCTATTGAGCTGTCCTGGACCTGGGTCCAAAACTTGGCTGTACCACTCACTCATAAACTCTTGATTTTGAGCAAGTCACTCGCTCAAAGCTGCTGTTTCCTCTTCTGTAAAATGAGGGGGCGGATAGTTCTCTAGGGCTGACATTTCCAATTGATCATAAAGTTGGGGGCGGGGCTCATCAGGCCCCTTGCCTCCTTGTCTAGAAAGGCTGACAACTTATTCTGAGAAGGGAGGAACAGAGACTGACTCACCAGAGCTTAGCTCCTGCTGCCTGGTCTGCACCCACTCCCTCCACCCAGCCTTATTTCCGAGGGGCCTTGGGAGTTGTAGCTGGAAGGGACCTTGGAGATCATTTCCATCCAACCCCTCCATTTCCCAGTAACTACTGCCTTCATTTGAGATGAATATTTTATATCTTATCGTTTCCATAGAATAAGCCTCATGAGGGCAAGAACTATTTCATTTTTGTTTTTATATCTCTAGCACCTAATAGCAAGAAATAATAGCTAACATTTGTTTATACATTTTTTGTTTTTCAGCTGCATCCACCCCTTTGTAACCCCATTTGGGGTTTTCTTGGCAGAGACATTGGGATTTTGGTCATTTCCTTCTCCAGCCCATTTTACAGAAGAAGTAGAGTTAAATGACTTTCTCAGGGTCACACAGCTAGCAAGTATCTGAGACCAGATTTGAACTCTGGAAGGGAAATCTTTCTGACTCCAGGTTTAGCACTCTGTCTTACTGACTGTGCCACTTAGCTAACCCTAGAGAACCTACTATATTTCAAGCATTTATTCTCAGAGATAAGGCTATTATTATCCCCATTTTACAGATGAGGAAACGGAGGCAGACACACATGTAGAGGTTAAGTGACTTTCCTGGAATCATACAACTAGCAAATGAAGCTCAGTGTTCTTGCCACTATACCACATAGCTGCCAGTATAATGTTTGGCACAGATGTTTAATGAATGAGCCGAGGCAAAGGAGACTCCATGGACTGTAGGAGTAAGCATGTGTCTTTTGTCTTTGTATCCCCTATGCTTAGCACAGTGCCTGACTATCTTAAGCACATGATAAAGTTTATAAATTCACTCAGGATTGTGGCAGAGCCAAGATTTAAGCTGGGGTCCTCTACCTCAGATTCTGAAACTCTTTCACTACACCATGCTAATTCAGCACAATTCCCTTCCTCTCTCCCATAACCATTTCCTTTTCCCTCAAAACTTTTCACCCCTATCAGAATAATAAGAGCCACCATTTTAATACATTTTAAAATTTTGCAAAGCTCTTTACATATATTATTTCATTTGATCCTCATAACCACCCTGGGAAGTAGCTCCTATTTATTATTCCTGTTTTGCATCTGAGGAAACTGAGGCGCATAAAGATTAAGTTACTTGTTCATAATCACATAGCTAGTAAGTATTTGAGGCAAAATTTGAACTCAGGCCACCCTGCTTCTGAGTCCAAGGCTCTATTCGATCTACCATCTAGTTGCTCAGTAAAGTCTTAAACATTGTGTAAAACCTTCTACATCCTTGGCATGACTCCAACCCAGCTCAACTCCTTTTTTTTCCCCCTGGCTGAGGCAATTGGGTTAAGTGACTTGCCCAGGGTCACACAGCTGGGAAATATTAAGTTTCTGAGAATGAATTTGAACTCAGGTCCTCCTGACTTCAGGGCTGGCAGTCTATCCACTGTGCCATCTAGCGGCTCCCCAGCTCAACTACTAACTAGTCCAAAATGTGTTTTTTTTCCTCTCCCTCTCCCCAGAATCTAAGAAGGAACCCTCCTGAGGCTCCTGTATCTGCATGGGGAACAGTAACTAAAGGTTTGCCTGACCTTTCTTTTCTGGAGCTTTTTATTTAGAGTGGAATTTCAAGATAAAGGGGGGGGGGAGAGCCCTGGGTGACTGGAGAAGGAGAAACAAGGCTTTGTCCTCCCACCCATTCAGTTGTTCTTTGCTGAGGGTGAGTTCTCTGAGAAACTGGAGATCAGAGGTCAGATCCTAATTCAGCCTGGTTTTTTGGGTGGAGTCCTGAAGAATGGGAAGGAAAGACCCTGAGTTTTAATTGGCAGACTAGTGTTGCAGGCCAGGTCTGAAGGGATGACCTGGTGGGATGGGGAGCCAGGAAAGGAGGGTTTTTGGTGCCAGTTTCTGTCTCCCTGACAACAGAGGACAGGGGAGTCTTAAAGCCTTGGTTTTGGGGCTAGACCCCTGGTGACCCAGGTGGGAGTGGAGGGACCTGTAGGATGACTGTGACTAAAGACTAGAAACATCCTGAGGTTTGGGCCTGGAAGACTTGAGGGGGTTTCAGGCCTGACTGGAGCTTGTCCAGCAGGTGGGTGGGGCAGTTTTAGTATACCCCACAGATGCCCAAAGGCATAACCTGTGGATTGCTTTGGGATTGTGGTTGGGGCCATAAAGACCTAGGGGAGGAGGAGAGGAAGAGGAGGAAAGGAAGAGACAGCCTTTCCTTCCTCTCCTCTCCCCTCCTCCTGTTCCTGACTTTCTTGGAAATCCAGTTTGGAGAGAGCATTTCCCCAGCCAGCTCTAGGCCCCACAGGCCTGCAGCTACCACCCTTCCCTCCCTTTTGAGGGTGTGGCTGCTGGAATTCAGTTGCTCACCCTGATCTGCAGGTTGCTAGAAATATTACTGTCTTAGGGAAATGAGGCATTCTGGCCTTAGTGGGAAGAAGGGATACTGACTAGGGGGATCTGAAGCCTGGCTTGGTCACTAGCTTTGTGACTTTAGGCACGTTTCCTGTCCTTTCTGACCCTCAGCCTTTTTTTCTGTGAAATGAGTCATTTGGCTTGAAGTTACCTTCCAGCCCTAAAAAGCTAGGAACCGAAGGGATGAGAGCTGTTGGGGGCTTGTCTTTGTCCCAGCTGCCTCTGGGTGTGTGCAGGAGGACCACTCCCAGCCCTGCTCTGTGTCCAGGGAGGGCCATGCTAATGGGCTGGAGCTCTCCGTGGTGTGCATTGAGAACCAACAGAGGGACGGATTACTAAAGAGATCCTCTTTCTATTATGGGAAGGCTGCCATCTAAAGTCAGCTCACCTCTGCAACTCTTTGTGGTAGCTGAATATTCATTGATTCTGGACTAGAGCTGCCTCGGCCTTCAGGAAATAAGTAAATTTTTAAAAAGCCCTTGGGGAGATAGAGTGAGGGATCTCTGGGGGGCTCTTGGGTTGGTTTCAGCTATAAGCTAGTGGGAGGAGAGTCTCAGGGAGACTGTAGGAGGAAGCTACAAGGGGCATTTATGGAGGGAGGAGGAGGGAATTAGGGGAGGAAGAGGAGGAGGGAGAGGAGATGGAAAGAAGGGAAGGAGGAAAAGGAAAAGGAAACAGAGAAGGAGGAGGAGAAGAAAAAAAGAATTGGAGGAAGGCAGCCTCAATGTGGTGCAGAAGATGAGAGCCCTGGTCTCACCTGTGCCCTTAACAATTGCATGCTCTTGAGCAAAACATTTCCTCTCTCTCTGTATAAGACTGTGTCCGCTAATATCACAGATAAAGCTGCAGGGGAGCTTGAGCCAGATGAGTTGTTAAGCCTCCTCTCCCTCTGATATTCTTTGAATTGTAGAATTAGGGGGCTTCAGCAGAAAGGCAGATCAGCAGAGAGGGAGTCACTGAAATTACTGGGGCGAGTGGCCTGTGAAAATATGGGATCAGCAGGCTGGCTGTGGGATTATGAGGAGGGCATGAAGGGATTAGCAGATAGATTCTGTTTGTTATATTGATAAGATGGTCTGTGTGGTCTAACTGACCTGCCTAACATTTTTAGTACTCTATCTAGCGCATAGTAGGTGCTTAATAAATGCCTGTTAACTGTCTGGCTTAGTTTTCCACTGTCTCTCAGTTCTCGGGCCATCTCTAGCTGTGTAGTCTAATTGACCTGCCCAATATTTTTAGTACACTATCTGGCACATAGTAGGTCTTAATACATGCCTATTGACTGCCTGATTTGGTTCTTCACTGCCTTTTTACCTCCCAGGCCATCCCAACTTTAGAATTATAGATTTCAAGCTGGGAGTGTCCCTATTTTCCAGCTTTCACTTGGGTTCCTCTACTCTCCTTTGTAAAACTCTACTCTGGTGGAATTCCAAATTCTTTCTCCCCTTTTTCTATCTGGATGATTGTGGTTATCCATCTTTGATCTGGGAAGAGGCTCTTGGTATTTAGTCTCACTCCCATTCCTTTTCCTAAAAACCCTTCTTGGGGATGCGCTTGGAGCTGCAGGATGGTTGGCGGGGATCAGGGTGGACGGGGGCATGGAACGTAAATCATGGTCTGGATTCAGAAAGGACTTTCTGACTCAGCTTTCAAGGCAGTGCAGCTCTGAGGCAATGGTTCCCAAACTGAGTGGATTAAATATACCCTCTGAACTAAGGAGGTCGGTCAGTCAACTAACATTTACCAAGACTTTACTCTGTATCAGGCACACTGGGGATTTGGGGAAAAAAAGGCAAAACCACAGTCCTTGCCTTCAGCTAACTCATACTATAATGGAAGAGAAGGGGCCAGAGGCTAATAACCCTATATATGTGTAATATATATACAGAATGGATATTAGGTATGGGCAGCCAGATTGCACAGTGGGTAGAGCATTGACCTGAAGTCAGGAACAGCTGGCTTTAAATCAACTTCAGACACTTACTAGCTGTGTGATCTTGGGCAAGTCACTTAACTGGATCTGCCTCAGTTTCCTCATCTGTTAAACTCAACTGGAGAAGGAAATGGCAAACCCCTCCAGTATCTTTGCCAAGAAAACCCAGACACAACTGAACAACTATCAAAACAACAGATGTTAGGTCCAAAGGAAACAGTGGAGGGAGAATGTTGAAGAGTCCCTTCTGTCTTTGCTCCCCTCTATTGTCCCACCCTCCCACCATAACCTGCTTCAGGGCAGGATTGTCTTTATATACCTAATACTTGGACACATAAATGCTTAATGAGTACTTAATAAATGTTTCTTTTAATAATAGCCTTTAATATTCAAAATAATATGCAAAGAAAGTTTTTAACATTCACCCTTGCAAAACGCTGGGTTCCAAGTTTTTCTCCTTCCCTTCCTCCCATCCTCTCCCCTAGACAATAAGCAATCCAATAATGTTAAACATGTGCGATTCTTCTATACATATTTTCACATTTTAATAAATGTCTTAATGTTAAATGTCTTAATTAATTATTGCCGGGTCTGTGCCTTGCCTACTGTCAGCACTTATGAAATATTTATCGAATTGCCCACAACTGCTTCTGAAAACCTTCTTGATGAGCCTACACACCTGGCAGGGAAGGTGCTAAGCACTTTATTTTTATGCCCCTTAGACTGTTGAGGCAGACTGAATTTAAAGGAACTGTTTAACTAGGGAGCATTGAGGTTGTATTTGATGTCAGACACTAAGCCCAGAGCTCCCTCTGACCCCAGGGAGGGAGGGAGACTATACCACCTAGTCACCTTAGCATAGTATGGGCCATAGAATTTCAAAACCTGACCTGTGTGAGGACGTGATGCAGGAAGGTGTCTCGTTTGCCGGTGCTCTTTGGGGAGCTTTCTGTCTGCAGATACTTTTCTGTTCTGTCATTCCTCCCTTTGTAAAAGGGAAATTATAGGTCTATAAGATTGGAACATGAGAGCCCTAGAGTCCACAGATGGGATTGAGCCAAACTCCAATCCTCTGAGGAGGTTCTTTCCTATATTTTATGGCCTCCAGACGGGAACATGCTAGTGACTGGTTACCCCGCCTGCCTACTGAGCAGCCATAGTGGACTTCAAGATTGATAGACCAGAGACAAGATTCAGGGAAAGGCAAAGCTCTGAATCTTAAGGAAATAGGAGAAATGAGGGGCATTCAATGAGGGAAGAGACTCTTGGTTTATAAAAACTGCCTGGTGGTCAATATACTGACTCTGGGAGCTGGTGATCATGTTTATTAACAGGAAGTTATGATCTAGACACCAAATTTGTTCTAATCACCCTCGGGACTTGTTACTAGCAATAAGAAGCATGTACAAGGGTTCGATAAAGACTCAATAAAAGGCTGGCAGCATAAATATCTGAATGGCCCTTGAAGAGAGAGATGCAGCTTTGGAAAAAGCCGCTTTGGCTTCCAAAGCTTTTAGACTAGCTAACTTTGTAAATCACTCGAGTCTCTTCTCTGTTGCTTCTCATTGCTGTTATTTCTAGTAGGAGAAGTGACCTGGGCCTGGGAGGGGTGGGGAGAGATGGATGCCCACAGTTAGTAAGGAACAGGGGACTAGATTATTTGTCCCTCTGGCTCTCCAATATGCTTTGTTCCCTAAAATCAGAATACATGCCCCTTCAGAAGTGGGTGAAGAGCCAAGGTTATGTGGGGGCTGCACTGGAAATGAATAGTCTTGCTAGGGGGTTCCCAGAATTAATCATTTCCCTAGCCGTTCCGGCATAACGGGGCAGTGCTTTCCTCTAGGCCTTAATAGCAGGATGTCCTGCTTGGAAGCTGGGTCAGTTTACCTTGTGGTTTAATTAGAGCATGGGGACCCCCGTCCTTCTTCCTGGCAGTAGATCAGTAGGGTTGGAACCCAGGAGACTTGGGTTTCTGCCCTGACTCTGCCCCTTCCAGCTCTGTGATGTTGAGCAAGGCTCTTCTCTCCTGTTCTCAGCTTTTTCCTCTCTAAAATGGGAGGGTGGGGTTTGGCCTGATCTTTGAATCATGAAGCCCTTTGATAGTCCGGGGAAGACTATGGACTTGTTCTCACAATAAAACGTTCTCAAATATATGAAATATAATATCCAGGATTATGTATTGCTATAATAATGCATAGGAAACCAATTCATACACATATACACACAAAGTTCTTGGTCCCCATGGTGTCGCTGGAGATAAGCTGGCTCCCCTAATCCGGGTCCACTTGTCTTGTATCCAAGAGGGCAGGCAGATGATAACCCTGTTGAGGTAAGGGTAGCACAGTCCTGGGTTCTCATCTATAAAATAGGGATGAAATTCTGTCGTTACTTATCTAGAGGCTCAAATGAGAGAATGCGTGCAAAGCTTTTGGGTAGTTTTGTTTCTCGGAGGCCATTGGGGTTAAATAATTTAACCAGGGTCGTACAGCTAGTAAGTGTCTGAGGCCACATTTGAACTCGGGGCCTCCTGACTGCAGAGCCGGTGCTCCGACCACTGCACCACTTACCTGTCCCTGCAAGCCACTTGTCTAAAAGTGATAGATTATGTCAGTCATAATAATGATGATTATATTATTAGGGAGGCATTGTGGCAAGGGGGCTAGAAAGCTGGGGTCAGAGACAGTAAGATGAAGGCAAGCCCTGCCTCTGCTGTACACTAGCTGAATACATTTACTAATCACTGACTATGTGCCAGGCACTATGCTAAGTACTTTACAAATATTGTCTAATTTATCCTTTCCCTCCCTTCCTCCTTTTCTCCCTCCTTCTCTCCCTTCCTTCCTTCCCCTCCCTCTCCCTCCTCTTTCTCCCCTCCCTCTCCCCTCCTCTTCCCCCCTCTCCCTCTTTCTCCCCTCCTCTACTTCCCCTCCTCCCACTTCCCCCTCCCTACCTCCCTTCCTCTCTTCTTTACCTTTTCTTTCCCTCAAGTCTTTCCACCTCCTTCCTCCCTTAGCCTCCCACCTCTTTCTCCTATCCCATCACTTCCCTTTTTCCTGTAGCTGCACCTTCCTACCCTTTGCCTATCTCTAGCTCCTTAGCTCTAGCTCCCTCTAGCCTCTATCTCCTTTCTCCTCCCTTTCTTTCCCCCTCTCCTTCTTTATTTCTTTTCCCCATTCTTCCCCTTTCTTATTTCCCCCATCTCATTTCTTCCTCCCTTCTTTCTGTCTCTCCTCTATATCTTCTCTTCCCTTCCTCCTTCTTTGCCTCTTCTCTCCTTCACCTCAAGCCAAATCACCCCTTGAGAAGCAGAGTTCTTTGGAAGCCTAGAATAAAGTTATAATGGCATCTCAAGGTGTCAAGCTGCCAGGGAGCCCTTCTGCTGGTGGAATGCAAAAATGTCTGGCTATGCCGCCGTCCGTATGGCCACAGTTAAGCTGGCTTTTTTCCAGAGGGGCTTATGCTCCCTCCCACTCAGCCCTTCTGGCCAAAGCGGTGGGTGCCAGCTGGGAAGTGCTCAGAGCTCTGTCTTCCCCTCTCCTGCTGGGGCTCTGGCTCCTCCTTGGAGTTTGAGCCTATCTAGCCCCAAGTACCTGGCTATAGGTGACATAGACCTGGCAGGGTTGCTAGGTTGCCACGGCAGCTTGCTAATTTAAGGGTTAGTTCTAATAGGATTTTAAAGAATTTGCCTTCTGTGTTTATCTTCCCTGGCTCATTCTGGTGAGCGTTGACTGATAGGATCTTGTCTTGGGAGCTCTGGCTTGCACCTGGACTTCAGATGGCTGTAATGAGATCAGGTCCAACTGTCTAGAGGTCATGTTGGTTTGACTTGCTCTGGACAGACTTATCTGGGCAGGAAATATCTGAGGCTGGATTTGAATTCAGGACTTCCTGACTCCCGGTCTAACACTCACTCTAGCCACCATGACACCTAGATGCCTTATATAAGCATACACACACACACACACACACACACACACACACACACATACACACACAACTATATAAACATATAAATATAAATGCATTGGCATTTATGTTTTTAGAGTGAATAGGAACAATCCAAGTGAATTGACACATGGCCATTGTGAATGCATAGCTGAGTCTTGAGTTTGAGCATCCACTCCCCGCCTTCTGTTGCCACCATCTTGGTGCTAGCTAAGTAAATTCACACCTGAATGCCAAGAACTCTCTACTATATCTGAAATCTGAGAGCAGGAATTATCTGGAACTTCCTAAGTATGGCTAGGTGGGAAGATCTTGAACAGAGAGGGGCAGTATCTGGGATCAGAATTCTTCCTCAGCCAGTTAAGAATCAGCCAGTTCAATAAGATCAGAAGACTTGATGGGAAAACTAGGTCAGGTCCTACCTTTGTGGATGTGGGTTGAAAGGGCCATGTGGAGTAGTTGATGGAGTCTGGAAGAATGACTTTGAAGTCTATCTCAGATATTGAATAGCTGTGTGACCCTGAGCAATTCCACTCCTCTGAGGAAAGAGGGAGAATCTTTCTAAATCTCTTTTAGGAATTATAAGGGGCAAAGGAGGTAATGTGAATGAAAGACTTTTCTAAGCTTTAAAATGCTATAGGCTCCTTGGCTTTGTTTTTTGGCTTAAGTCAGAATGAAGCCCTTTCTCGCTATGGAAGAAGAGTTATTAACTTAGGATCCAAAAGCCTCAGATTGGAGAGGGGGAAGGCCTGTGAATATGGATGGGAGAAAAGTGACATCTTCCTTTTCATTAACTTCCAACTAGAATTTAGCATGTCTTTCAATTATTTAAAAACATTGTTCAGAGAAAGGGATCTGTAACAAAGATTTTGGAGGTCTCTAACTTTGATGGGCAGCTTTTTCTAATACATATAATTTGGCCCAAATGGATCAAATTAAGTGTCCATTGTTTGGCTTCAGAGGATACTTAGTGACATATTCACTCAGCTGGTGAATAAAGAAGGAACAGGAAGAAAGGCTCCCAGAAAGGGCTCCATGTAGGAAAAGCTAGGTGGTACAATGGATAGAGTATTGGATTTGGAGGCAAAAAGACTCATCTTTTCAAGTATAAATCTGGCCTCGGACAGATTTTAAACTCTGTGACTCTGGACAAGTACCACTGCACTTATTTGCCTCAGTTTCCTCATCTGTAAAATGAACAATAGAAGGAAATGCCATTCTAGTATCTGCCAAGAAGGAGTACTGAAGAGTTGGAAATGACTGAAAATGGTGGAACAATAGCAATAAAGAATCAGTCAGGACTCCCCAAAATCTTAAGGGCCTAGAATGATATATTGTATTTAATAAGAAGAAAAATTTTAGGTTTAGCTTTAAAGTCTCCCAATTATATAGCAGATTTTAAAAATCCAAATACAGGATTTTAATATTTAATTTAATACAAAGAATGCAGAGCCCAGAACTGACCATATATAAAACCAAATACAGGTTTTATATATGGTCAGTTCTGGACTCTGCATTACTTTGTAAGCTCTAGTTTACAGAAGATGGTGACCAGTATGGTGAAGATGTTGGCTGCCACGTTGAATAGGGATGTTTAGTCTTGGAGGGGTTAGGACGGAGTGATTATTAAAATCTTTCCTGCTCTAATATTCCTTGGTTGGCTGTTATGGCATTCTGCAATAGATACTTTTATCATGTGTAGAAATCCTTTGAGTGATATATATATGTACATACATACATATATATATATATATGTATGTATATATGTATGTATGTATATATAAGTATCCTAGCTTGGATACTTCCTCTCTCTGCGACCATTGGCCAGTTACTCAGGGTCTCTAGGTCTCAATTTCTCCATCTATATAGCAAAGGTTGGAATCAGGAGGCAGCTCTCAGCTCCCCTTGTTGGATCTCTTTTCCGAGATGGAGCTCGGTAATGAGGGATTGGACTGATGGTGGGACTTCTCTACAATCAGCTACTCTTGGAGCTAATGCCCTTTAGGTTTCAGTGAAAAGACAGAATTTAGGATTGGTTTTATTTTCCCTTATTGCTTTCAATTTCATTTCTGTGCCTCAGAATTTGATGGGAAGTGAGGGCCTGGGCCTGGGCCTGGGAATAAAATGTCTATGAATCTTGGGAGGGGAAAACACCATGCCTTCTGTATCGATGAGCAGTATTTGCAGGGAGAGAGCATGCGAGTTCAACCATTTGGAAAACCACAATACATTTTCCTTGGCAGAGAGAAACTCGGGTACGGGGACAATAACTGTATAACAAAATGAGTTTATTACATTGATGGTCTTTGCTGGGCAGGCTGTTCTCTGTGGAATAAACACAAATCAAAAAAGAAAAGAAAAATCTGTAGTCCCGTCCGTCCCTGGCTTTATTTCAGATGGCCCTTAGTAACCATTATGCTAAATGACTCCTCCCTCTGCCCAGTTTCCTGGCTGAAGTACAATCAGTCACTTGTGATGCCACAGTGAAATTTAAAACATCGGAAAACCTTTCCAGGACTGAACGTTCCGTCAGGAAGTTCTTCCTTGGATCTAACCTAAATCTCATCTGCTGGATTTTAAATCCACACTTCCTCTCTAGGCTTTCTTGGTGGCACTGTAGAGCGTCTGGTTCCCACCCATGGGCTGGGTTTCCATGCTTCCTAGACTTAGGAACCTGTGTGCCAGCCCACCAACGTTATGTTCTCTTGGAAGAAACTTGGGAACCTCTGGTTGTTGGTGTCAGGATCAGGACAGCGGCCTGTGGCTCACCGTGGTGCTGACCAGCTCAGGTAGGGTTTCAGAGGTGGAGAACGCTGTTGATTGTGCACAGGGACCAGGTTATATCTCACCTTCTGCAGAAGTCATCAGGAAATTAGCATTCAGAGTGGTGCTCCTTTCCTGATACTGCAGCCTTATCAAATTCCTTCCACCAAATAAAAGTGGATGGAGCAAGGATTAACCATGTTTCATTCAGGAGTCCGAGGGTCAAGGGTGTGATGATAGTGGTGGGATGGAGGGAGTGATAGGTACTTGAATGCATTTCTGAGACCCCCCCAACCCCACAATAAAAGTGGCTTCTGCAGGAAAAAAGAAAAAAAAAAAAAAACATTAACAGTTCCCAGCACTAGCCACCATTAGGATATGAAACTTGGACTCTTTGCCTGTTTGACCTTTCTTCCTGGGAAATGACAGCTTTATTGCCAGGTCCTTGGTTAGTTATGGAATGTTAATTTGGGAAGGACATGAATAGACTTAGCTTATGTGACTTGTAATAAAGCTCTTTCTCTGGCTGCTGTGAATTAGCAGGGTACACTGAACTTAAGAGAAAACAAAGATTGGAAATTCGGGATTCTCAGGGTCCCTATCTAGGAATCAGAGAGCAAAACAAGCCATCATTTGGGAAGGTGGGATACCTTTCTTTCTCTCTGTTTTTCTGTCTCTCAGCATCTCTCTGGCTCTTTGTCTTCCTCTCTGCTAGTGATGCCCCTATGTCTTAGGTTTGGGCTCTTTCTATAGAATGTCATGGGCTCTGATTTAATTGTTTCCCATACTGTATGCTGCCTCTGCCCAACTCTAGTTAAACATTCCCCAAGACCCCATGCCTTTCTTCCATTATTTCTGCATCTCACCAAAATGCCTCATCCAGGGGTGAGCCAAGAAATACACATACAGATGCCATTTCAAATGCTGTTTTGTGCATTGGTGACTATAAGTTCTCCCTCCTTTGATTCAAAAGAATTTTTAAACATCTAAGCTTATGTGAGAGTTTTCTCCTCTCCTTTCAGACAGGGGAAGGATAGTCCCCAGGCCTTCCTTCATTGTTATCCTAAGCACACCGCAGTGTTGAATATGTCTCTGCTGCCTTTTAGCAAGGCGCCTCGCCCCTGGAAGGCACAGTGTCTCTGAATGCCTACTTAGAGAGAGCTGATCATCCTGAAATAAAGAGTGACATACATGGATGCTCACTTTTTGGGTACCACTGTCCCTAATTAGTCATTCCCCTAAGGTAAGAAAATCAGTGTCTTGTAGGAGTAAATGTATTCAGACACATCATACTTTCCTTTATTTTGTTTTCCTGGGACTTAACAGCCCACACTGATCCAGGCAAGGACTTGCAAATGGATGCTCTTGGGTATCTTCTATAGATGGTGGGCTTTCAACCCCAGGAAAAAATGACAGCTCCCTTTTCTACAACAATTTGTGGCTTACGGAGCACTTCCTCCTGTGAGGGAGACAGTATAAACATCTCTGTTTGGTGGATGGAGCTATAATAATGATAATAGATGACACTTACAAAGCATTTTTAAAGTTAGCAAAGCACTTTATCTCATTTGTTCACAACAATCCTGTAAAGTAGAAGCTATTATTTACCCCATTTTACTGATGGGAAAACTGAGGCTGAGCAAGCTTAAGTGACTTTCCCAGCATCAGGCAGCTGGTGAGTGTCCAAAGTAAGATTTGAACTTGGGTCTTCCTGACCCCAAGTTCAGTGCCTGCTCTTTATTGTGGTAGCCACCTAGCTGCTTTCCAAGAAACCGAGTCTTAGGGAAGTGAAATGTCTTGCCCAAAGTCCCACAGAGGGCTAGTGGCAGAATCAGTACTATACCTCCAGTCATGTGAGTCCAAGCTCCTCTTTCTATTACAGCCAGGATTAACATGTCTCTTAATTAAAGAGCCAGAGTTGCTTAGGTCAGTTCCAATGATCTTGTGATGATGAGAGTGATCCACCCAGAGAGAGGACTGTGGGAACTGAGTGTGGACCACACATAGCATTTTCACTTCTTTTGTTATTATTTTCTTGAATTTTATTTTCTTTCTTATTTTTTTTTTTTCTTTTTGATCGGATTCTTCTTGTGCAGCAAGATAATTGTATAAATATGCATAAATTGGATTTAACATATTTTTTACCATGTTTAACATACATTGGATTACTTGCCATCTAGGGGAAGGGCTGAGAGGGAGGGAGGAAAATTGGAATAAGTTTTTTTACAAGAATCATTGATGAAAATTATCCTTGCATATGTTCCCTTCCCCCCCCTCCCCCCGCTGGGGTTAAGTGACTTGCCCAGGGTCACACAGCTAGAAAGTGTTAAGTGTCTGAGATCACATTTGAACTCAGGTCCTCCTGAATTCAGGTCTAGTGCTCTATCTACTGCGCCACCTAGCTGCCCCCCTTGCATATGTTTTGAGAATAAAAAGCTTCAATTAAAAAAAAAACACTAAAAAAAAGGAGCCAGAATTGTGTAGTTCAATGGTGTCACATTCAAATAGAGTTCCCTATGGGCTACATGATGACTTAGAAAACCTCAAATTAACATTTCTGTTGTATTGTATTTTTACTTATTTAATTAAACATTTCCTAGGTTTGTTGAACAAAATTGATACCTGTGGTGTGTAGTGAAGAGAGATTTGGTCTCAGAGACAGAAATATCTGGGTTCAGATTGCACTTCTGACCATTGTTGGCTGTGTGAGCTGGAGAAAATCACCTTAATCTCTCTAAGATTCAAGTTTGTAGAGAAAGTACTGCCTTGAATTCATGGAGGTGGTTGTCTCGTCCCTTTGCCAGTGAACTTACAGGTCTAATGTCTATCCCCTTAGTTAAGCAAATGATTCCATTAAATCCCTAACATTCTGGCTAACAGGTCTTCATTGTTAAGTATGAAGAAGATACCTACAGAATTTGATTTTTTTAGCTATAAGTCAGTGCCTGTGCTAACATTTTTTGGGTCATGGTCAGGGTGATATGTGATGGAAGAACCCAAGATTTGTAAGCACAAAATTTTGATCCAAATCCGGCTCCTTTTACTTGCTAGCTATATCTCTGGGGGCAAAAAACCCCTTTCTCTAGACCCGAGTTTCTTCATCTGCAAAGGAAGAATGCTCGACTGCACCACTCAAAAGGTTTCATCCAGGTCAGAACATCAGCCCTGCAAAGGTAGGGTTCTGACCCGAATGGCTGTTGGCTTCTTCGAGTACAAATCTTAATGGCACACTCTCCAGACCCGCTTGAACACCTTTCCTTGTCTCTGAGTCAAGCATCTCCAGTGTCCCCAGAGACACTGTTTCAGTTCACTGTTAAAAATTTTAGGTCAGCCTTCTAGTGATTGAGTGGTGAAGGAGGACTCTGGGCCAGGAGTAGGTCATTGTGTATGGTGTGAATAGACACATTCTGCTGATATCTCCAGGTTTCCCAACACAGTTGGAAAATTATCATCCCCTTTTGGCTTAACTCAACTGTGATCCTTATCACCCCCACCTGAACTCCTCAAATTTCTAATTCATGACTCCTTTGGGGCTTTTTTTCTGTCCAATCCATTGGTTCTCAGCATCAGACATACTTTGTTTTTGTAGTTCACGAATCCTCTGCTTTCTTGTCCTTGTGACTGACCTCCATAGACTCCTAGAATGTCAGAGTTTGGAAGGGCCGTGCAATCCAACCACAAGCTGAGAGCAACAGATATGAGGTAATTCATTCTGCCTTTTCCTTGCCCTTGTATCATGGTATGGAGTCAGAGGACCTGGATTCAAATTTTGCCTCTGTTCCTTACCACCTGACATTAGTAGGTCCTTCTACTTCTTGAGACCTTAGTTTCCTCATTTGTAAATAAAGATGTTGGCCCAGAAGTTCTCACAGGCTCCTTTGGCCTCTAACTCTGTGTTCCTATGATCTTCCCAATGTCCTCAACATGGGGACTGAAAGAATCTATATAAAGGCAGGACTCTACTTGTTGAATCCTTCTTATTCTCTAAAGCCCGATTCATGTGCCATTTCCTTTGTATAGCTTTCCCAAACATTCCTGGTAGTAATATTTTTCCCTCTGAAACCTTACATCATCACCATCATCATCATCATATTTGCATAACAATTTACTATGTAGCAGGTATTATGCTGTTAATAGTATATTTGCCCCTTAAGGCCTCAAATAATAATAACTAGCATTTATATAATGCTTACTATGTGCCAGGCACTGTGCTGCTAATAATAGCTTGGTTCTCCAGGCCCTCAAAAAAAAAAGGCTAACATTTCTATAGCACTTATTCTGTGTCAGGCTCTGTGCTAAATTCTTAACATTCTCTTAACAACCCTGGGAGAAGGGTGCTCTTATCCCCATTTTGTAGTTGAAAAAACTGAGGCAAATAAATTAAGTGATTTGCCTAATACCTCTTTACTTATCATGTAAAGCTATCTGTCATAAATCTCTATTCTTGATGCGGATTTCCCCCTCTTGCAGTACATATGCTTGACATAGATATCTATCCTGGAAAGCTTTCATTGTGCTTTGCACACCTTCCTTTTACAGAACTAAAGAAAGTAGCCCAGGCTAATTTGTGTAGAACTACCAAGTTATCCAGAGGAGACTGAGAAAAGCAAAAAGAGAATGAGGTAGAGTGTCCTTTTGAACTCCAGCTCTCAATGGAAGTTGTTGACTAAGCTGAAGGCAAGTTTCTCAGGCCTTTAAAGAGGTAGGAAGTAAACAGGATGGACTTTGAGCTGACCTAGAAGAAAGGCATTTCGGTCTGGTGGATTCAGAGTAAAATAACAGAACATTTAAGTGTATCAGAAGCATTCCACCCTCCAGAGGCATGAAAGAGTTGCAATGTTGGTAGCCAAGAGAGTATAATATCCACTTGAGAGCTGGTATCATCTCCTGGGGTAGAAAGCCTTAGGGAACATGAAAGCAAAACATAGAACAATGGCAGTAATGAGGACCCATAAGGCAGCGAAAAGGCAGAATATAGAAACCTGACAAAAGAGCATAGCTACAGAGAGCACTTAGATGAGGTGATGAACCCTGAGTCCTTTCCCTTCTTTTGGGACTCATTCAGAGTCCATAGGTCATGGATATTGAATAGGTATGAGGGTAGTTTTTTGACTCTTAGCCTTGGATATGAGTCCAGTATATATTTTGAAGCTTTGTGAACTTGCATGCTTGTAAGGGGTAGGGAAGGCTTGCCCTCTCCTTGGGAGAGTGCTAGATACTGAAATTCTAGTTTCCCTTTGGATGGGAGCAAAGGAGATGAGAAGTCTCCAAAGTGATCAGGCCTTTTGTGTCAGGAAGAATATTGACATACATGCTAATATATATATGTATATTTCTAGTGTATTTTCTATTACACTATTGAGTTCCGTAAGAGCAGAGATGGTATCTTACTTACCTAAATTCTAAGTCTGGTGTAGTACTTTGCTCAGTTCAGTATTAGGAATATAATAACTGAATTGAATTTATTGAAGGTTGATCATTTCTAAGCAAATGGACCAGACATGAGCTATGTGAGTATATTTCTGCCATTTCTCCCCAAAGTTATGAACCCTGGAAAGCAATGTATACTTCGACTTTTGTAGAATGTTAGAACTGAATGGAACCTTAATGGTGTATATATTTCACAGGGGACCAAGTTGAAGCCTATAGAGGTTAAGAAATGTTCACCCAGTGGCAAATGAATAGCTTAGTTGCTCTAGAAACATCTGCTTCAAGAGCAATTTGTGCGTTTAGTGATCTGGAGAATATGAAACATTGTTTTCCAGTTCATCAATGATCTTATGGCTCATAGATCCAGAGCGCATGTTCTTAACTTGGAGTACAAGAACTTGTTGACTGTATTTTAATTTTATTTTATGCAGTTAAATCTGAAGCTTTCTTCAGCCTCCCAAAGGGGATCCATAACATAAAGAAGGTTAAGAACTTCTACAGTTGAAAGGAAACTAAGAGGCCACCAAGTCCATTTTACAGATATGGAATTGAGGCTGATAATAAATAAAGGATCTGAAAACTAATTCCAGGCCTTCTGACTCCAATTTCAGCCCTCTATGCCAGGGCAGCTAGGTAAGGCAGTGTATAGTGCCAGGCTTGGAATTAGCAAGAACTGAATTCCTATCTGGCCTCAGACACTTACTAGATGGGAGATCCTGAGCAGATCTGTTCACTCAGTTTGCCTCAGTTTCCTTATCTGTAAAATGAACTGGAGAAAGAAACAGCAAACTACATCTTTGCCAAGAAAACTCCAAATGAGATCACAGTTAGACATGACTGAAACAACTATAAAACAACAGTCTGCTATGCTAAATTACTTCCTTGTTTGAGACTTGCTTCTATAGTGGATATTTATTTTAGTACTGGGAGGGCTTACTCTTTCCTAATTGACATAGTCTTCTCCCCTCCCTCTCCCCCAATCCCCCCGGAATTATTTGGCCTGATGGCTTGGGTCTCATTACTTCCAACAAAAATCTCTCATTTCCAGAATTTTAGTATATAGCACTGAGCACAGAATTCTTTTCCAATTATTTGCCTGAGTGTCTGTGCTCCCCTTGTGGTTTTCCAGCCCATAAAGTGAATCTTTCACTTCAGTATTTAATCATCCTTCTCTTAATATCCGTGGCATCTCCCCCAGGTCACTCTGTCTCTGCAAGGTTAGTTGCTTCCTTTTTTAACCTCTGGACCATGAAGGCTAATTTTATTTTTATGACATGTTTTCTTGAGATGATGATAAAACCTTCATGAAAATCTAAACACAAAAAAGTTACAGCTTCCTCTTTTTGATCTCTTACAAATTGATCAATTTATTAAATTTGTTGTGCCTACAATTCTGTCTCTTACTCAGTATAATGACCATTTACAGGCTCAATCCCATTATAGAGCAGCATGGCGGCTTTGGTCTGCTCAGGTTCCAGTCTCTCAATTTGCAGCTCCCAAAGCCCCTTTTCTTTTCTTTCAATATTCTTTTTCTTGGTGATTTCATCTACCCTTACTGACTCTTTTATGACCTTCCGCCAGGTGATTTCTAGCCTTCATCTTTCCTTGAACTCCAGTCCTGTGTATCCAGATGCCCAGTGGACATCTTTCCTGAATGGTCCATGAAATCCTTTTCATTTACATATCCAAAATGGGACTGTTCATCCAGCTTCCTAATTGGTCTTCTTGCCTCAGATCTTTTCCTCATTCTGTTTATCCTCCATTCACCTCCCAAAAGAGTCAATGAACTCTAGTCCTCCTGTTATCTCTAAGACCAAATACAAACTCCCATTTGGCAATCATTTATAACCCAGCCTCAACCTCCCTTTCAGGCTCATTATTCATTTTTCCCCTTCCCTCATTTTGTATTCCAGCCAAACTGGTCATCTTTATATTTTTCATGTACAGCAATTTATCTCCCAAGTCCAGAAAAACCTATCCTTTGTTCTTGTAATGAATGCATTTCTTCCTCACTTCTGCCTCTTGGAGTTCCTGGTTTCTATCAAATCCCAGACCAATCTCTTTTTTTTTTTTTCCCATGAAGCCTTTTCTTAGTTCTTCAGCTGCTGGTACCCCTCCAAGAAATTATTTTGTGTTTATTTCATTTATACTTATATATTATATAAATTCTTATATATAAATATATATATTTATGCTGACATATTTATATGTATAATTCATGTTGGGCAGTTAAGTGCTGGATCTGGAATCAGGAAAACTTGAGTTCAAATCTCACTTCAGACGATAGCTGTGTGAGCTTAAATCACTTAAATTTGTTTGCCTTAGTTTCTTCAACTGTTAAAAAAAAAAAAAGGAGGGGAGGAGGGGCTGTATTTTATATCTTTGCCAAAAAAAAAAAATCCCCAAAGGGGGGTCACAAAGTCAGATGCGACTGATAAGGACAAAATTCGCATATGTGTCTCTTTGATGGGATATAAACTAGTTGAAAATAGGGATGATTTCATTTTTGTTTCTGTGTCCTAGGTACCTAGCAGAGTCCCTGGAACATAGTAAGCCTTCAACAAATGTTTACTGATTGTTGATTTCTCCTCTAACCCACAAATTATTTTGTCATGGGTTAAAGTTTTGTGAATATCTAGTTCTTCTTTTCAAGGATAAATGAATGGGGGCAAAATGGCTAAACTTTCCCTAAAAGCTGTTCATTTTCACTTTTCTGGCTTCTCTGATAGAGCTATGCTGGTGCATAACCACCTGCTTTTATTCTGAATTTAGAACCATTGACTCTTCAACTCTTTCAGCTGTTAGCTGAAATGTGAAAGCCAATCCCTTTTTCTATTTAAAAATGAAAAAGAAAGCAGTATTTTCAGGAATCTCTAGTCTTCCTGTATTGAGCAAAGAAATGAAAAATATTCTAGGCAGTAGATCTTTGTTGGAAATAGTTGATCCAGAGTGGAATATAGCAGTGGTACTCAAATTCTTATTCTCAGTATCTTATACTGTTAAAAATTACTGAGGGGCAGGTAGGTGGTACAGTGGATAGAGCACCAGCCCTGAAGTCAGGAGGGCCTGAGTTCAAATGTGACCTCAGACACTTAACATTTCCTAGCTGTGTGACCCTGGGCAAGTCACTTAATTCCAATTGCCTCAGGGGAAAAATAGTTGAGGATCTGTCCAAAGAGTTTTTATTTATGTGCTTAAATTTGTAGATATTTACCATATTACAAATAAAAACCGAATTTGAATTTGTAGGCCCTCTGAAAGGGTTTCAGAGACCCCAAGGATTCTCTGAATCACACTTGGAGAACCATTGGAATATATACAATTTGCTACTATACCCTCATGTGCTTGTGAACCTATTAGGTACCAGTGTCAATTTGCATTTGCCCGTCTGCATACTTCCATCACCAACCATTTTGTACAATTTCAGGGACTCAGCAAACATTTATTGAATTAAGATCTTCACCAACCACTACCAGTCATAGCTTTGACAGATAACTGTTGCCACCATTTGTTTCTTCTACTCTACCTAAGCTATACTTTTTAGCTGTCCTTGCCTTTTTGATTTCTTGCTTCTAACTCAAAATTTCTGGGTTGGAAAAGGTCCCATTTAGTCCAATCTATATGAGAAAAAGAACATGCTACAACAGACCTGTCAGAAGGTCATCCAGCCTTTGTTTAAAGATCTTAGGTGAGGGAGGGAATCTTACTACTTCTCCAAGGCAATCCTATTTGTTTTTCAAAACTAAATTAAGTTTTTTTAATTAATGAAAATTACCTTCTCTTCTTTTTATCCCTCCTTAACCCTTCCACTCTGAATTGAGAAAGAAAGAAAACACACACACACACACACACACACACACACACACACACACACACACACACACAAACAACAACAACAAAAAACACTTATTTACAAATGTGTTAATTCAAGCAAAACCTTGGCCAAGTTTAAATAAAAATATCCCGGTTTACACTCTGAATTTATCATCTTTCAGCCCTTCAATAAGCATTTATTAAGTATCTTCTATGTCTCAGGCATGTGCTAAGTGCAAAAGATAATTCCTGTCCTTAAGGAGCTCAAATCTGGGGAATATATTTCATTACAAATCCTCCAGAATCATAATTGGCCATTGAATTGATCAGAGTCCCTAAGTTGACAGTGTTCTTATTGAATAATTGTCCTTTTGGTTCTGCTCACTTCATCTATATCAATTCATACAGTTATCAGATTTCTCTGAAATGGTCCCTTTAATATTTTCTGACACAATAGTATTCCAGTATGTTCATCTACCATATCTACTTAGCCATTCCCTAGTTGATGGGCATCCTCTCGGTTTCCAGTTCTTTGCTACTGAAGAGCAGCTGTAAATATTTTTGTTCATATAGGACCTTTTCTTTTTTTCTCTGATTTTTTGGGAGCCCAGTCTAATTCAGAGAGCTCCAATATTTTTTCTTGCTTCAATTTTAATTTTGCTTTGCTAGAGCTTGTGTTCTGCCCTCTGTATTCAAGCAAAACATGTAATCACTCTTCCATAGGATAGAATTTCAGATGTTTAAATGATACATAGCATTCCCATGAGTCTTTTTTCTTTTCCAAGAAAAAACATCCCTAGTTCTTTAAGCCAAAACCTTTTAATATATAATCATAGGACCCTTTCTTGGCCTAGTTACTCACCTTGGAATTCTTCAATTTATCAATGTTTTTCTTAAGCCGTGATACCCAGTTCTCAATCTCAGTATTCTAGATGTGTTCTGACCAGGACAGAATACTGATCACTTTCTTATTTCTAGAAGCAATGCCTTCTTAATGTAGCCTGAGCTCAGATGTGCTCTCTTAGTTGCCATATCATATTATTGCTTCATTGAGCTTATGTTTAAGTCCATAGAAGGGAATAAAATGTAAGAAGACTGGAAAGGTAAGAATGGGGTGGAGAACCACATTTTGAAGGATTTTAAAAACCAAATAGAGGATTTATATTTGATCCTGGAAGTAATAGGGAAGCACTGGAGTTTATAGGGATGAGATGGCACATCTACACTGTAAGAAAATCACTTTGACAGCCAAGATGATGGATTGAAATGGGAAGAGAGGTTATTACATAGTTCAGACATGAAGTGTGAATGAGACTCTGCACTAGACTTATGGATGTCCAATAAGGCTTCTCAATCTCAACATGTCCAAAATAAAACTCATTATGTTCCCTTCCCCACAAGCTACTTTCTCTTCTGAACTTTCCCCTGTTATTGTCAAGAGCATAATCACCTTGTGAATAGAAGGGGATGTGGAAGGCAGATGTTGGGAAGACTTGGCAACAGATTTCCATATGGGAGATAAATGTGAAAAAAGGGCTCAGAAGAGGCAGCTAGGTGGTGAAGTGGATAGAGTACCAGCCCTGAAGTCAGGAGGACCTGAGTTCAAATGTGCCCTCAGACACTTAACACTTCCTAGCTGTGTGACCCTGGGCAAGTCACTTAACTTCAATTGCCTCAGAAAAAATAAAAATAAAAAAGTTAAAAGAAAGAAAGGAAGGAAGGAAAGACTGAGGAAGACACCAAGGTATGAGAGGATACTTGTGCTGATGACAAGAATAGGGAAGTTTAGAGAAGGGGGAGATTTGGATGGGGAAGGGAGAAGGAACATAATGAGTCCTGTTGTGGACATCCTGAGTTTGAGATGCCCTAGGGAACATCTAATTTAAGATAACCAAAAGGAAACTGGGGTATGAGACTGCAATTCAGTATAGATGTTTGGCCTGGGCATATTGATCTCTGGATAGTAATAGGTTCTTCTTACTGGTGGTTTTCAAACAAAATTTGCACAGCATTTAAGGATTTCATGGAAGGTGGACAACCTCTATGTTCTCTGGCTCTGATTCTGCCTCTGGATCAGACTGTTATTATATTCTGTCCGCTTCCCACGGCATCACTATGCATTTACCCTGGGACTTTGTGAAACACATCTTAAGTTTTAAATGTGGGTACAACTTTCCTGACACAGAAAAAAGAGAAAGACATCTTGGGCTAGTATTGGGGCTGGGGTTAGGGAGAAGGCTGGTTAGGGAGAGAGAGAAGTTGTCTGCGCATAATATATACAGACCTCCATATATCTGAGTATGTGCATCTTCCCATAATGTTATTTGTCCATTTTATTGTCATTCGTGCCCGTATGTCCCCACTCCACCATTAACTTGTAAATTAGCTTATAAAAGTTATGAAGTCTTAGTCCAGTGAGAATGCACTTGATATTCAGTCTAAGGTAAGGTCTGAGCAGGCAGCGTGTGGTGCTTAACAAGACAGTTAGAATTTATGGATCCGTGATGTGAGATTTATTGACATTTCACTTTCTGCTTGAAGGTGGAGTTTGCTATCAACTATCAGAGTCAAACTGCGGATTTACAGCTTGGCAGAGCCAGCCATAGAGGCTCTAGGTTCCCATTAACCTCCTAACACAAGCAGCTGCGGAGAACCCAAACGGCTCTGAGAATGGAGCCTGGTTGTGGACCCCAGGCTTTCTCCCTGACCCCATAAAGATGGGGCTGAAGTCCAGCACATCTGCTGGGAGCCATGTCAAGGACACTTCCTAGAAAGTCAGGGAGGAAAAAGAGAATTGTAGAGATGGTGTAAAAGACACTCGCTGGTTTCAACATATCCTTTAGATGAGTGACCAGTACCATCTATGTTCCCTCCCACTTTGGGACTCTCTCAGTTTTGTGCCTTGAACTCCTGTTCCCTTCAATTAAAGGGAAAAGTGGGATAAAGCTAGAGAATAGATCCTCCTGTCTCCTTCCTGAGGAGAGGAAGTCTTGGTTTCTTCCCACATAGGACCCTCAAATCAAAGATCACTGGAGTTCCCATTCTTTATTAAAATGATGTCCTCCTTCCCTTGCTTTATGTGTTCAGTTTTAAATCTGGATTGGAAACATTTTCCAAGATTAAAACTTAGTGAGATGGAAATCTGGGGAAATCAGGTAGAATATAGCCAGATGCTAGGTTACCAAGGGAGCACTAGTTAATTTCTTTTTTAAATGGAAAACACATTTTGGATATCTGCCTTCCTTCTTTCCCCAGTTGGTATTTTCTGCAGTCTTTAGGCAAAACCTAAAGAAAGATTAGACATCATTTTGTATTGATATTTCTCATGGAGTTGGAGCTGTGTTGTTATTGTTATTATTATTACCTTTGTGTGTCTGTTTTTCTGTGTCCCTCTCTTCATCACCTCTGCTCTCTGCCTCCCTCCCCTCTCTGGCTACCGGCAAGTCCTCCTCTCCCACATCTCCTTTTCCTCTGATCTCCTCATCAGCTTTGAAAGCATCCCTGCCTCTTTAGCCTCGGGGCAAGGCTATGAAGTTTAGAAGGCTGACTTGGGCCTGGCTCTCTCCTTGGCTCCTTTTGGATTCTGAAGCCATAATTCAGTACACTGCCTGACCTTTTTCTCCCTTCTAGGTAGCAAGGTTTCATGGGGAAATTTGAGTTTTTGCTCTAACTTCATGATCAAGGTTTTCCACGTATCTCTATCTGAATGAAGTATATATTATTTTCTTACCTTTATAGGTATTCTATGTCCTACTCTTCCTTTTTACTAGAATATAAGATGGTTGAGGGCAGACTCATGATAGGTATTTAATACAGACTTGTTTAATCTGGCATTTTGGATAGGATGATAGTTTCTATTTTGTTGAAGTGGTAAAAACTGAGCGCTAATGTGCTCAAGTCACATTCATTGTTTCCTTCAAGATTTAACTCAAAAACTAACTCCCCTTTCCCTTTTATTCATTCCCAAGGACTTTTGTGGTTACCTTGTATACTTGCTTTATACAAGTAGGTGCATTTCTGAAACATTGTATAAGTCACATTTTTTATAAATTGAAACATTTTCCCTAACTTAACTGGAGTTTCCCTCTCTGGTAGAACATAGTATAGCCCGTGAAGGCTTGGACAGCGCTTCATTTCCACCTCCCAGAATCCTTCACTTCCTCCAAAGCTCAGATGAGCTGTCACCTTTCTTGTAAAGCTCATCCTCTTCTCTCATGCTGTTAGTACTGCCTTAAATTGTGTGACTTTTATTTAACTGTGTACATATAGTGCAGGATCCATAGCAAAATATGGTGCCTAGGAGGCTCAGTGGATAGAGTGTTGATCATAGAGTTAGGAAGACCTGAGTTCAAAGAATTTCTCAGATACTTAGTAGCTGTAGGACTCTGGGAAAGTCACTTAGCCTGTGCCTGCCTCAATTTGCTCATCTATAAAATAGAGTTAATAATAGCACCTTTCTCCTAGGGCTAGTGTGAAGGTCAAATGTAAAAAGTGTTGCAACCCTTAAAGCATCATATAAAGGTCATTGTTGTTATCATTGCTAGAGTGTATGTTTTTGAAGACAAGGATCATTTCATTTTTTTCTCTTTATTACTAATGCATGCCATGGGACTTGGTAAACCTATGATCCCTCTGCCCAACTTGGAAGTTCCTTGAGGGCAGTAATAGTGCCTGGGCTCTTTTCTCTTCCCCGCAGGGCCCTGCACTTGTGACCAAACATGAGTGTGTCCCCTTCCCATGAGACTCCCAAATCTGGTTCTATCTTCCTACTTTTTTAGTCCTTATTTCTCATCAGCATCCTTTATTTCATAGTTGTCCCTCCTACTCCTTAGCCACCACACACATATATGTACATGAACTCATAGACGTATACGTGCTCACACACATACAGCTTTACATTTACCCACAAACATTTGTACAACATGCACATTCATACATGCTCTCAAACATATCCACACAGTGCATTCACATGTACATATACACAGGCACACACATTCACACCCACACATGCACACCCATACACATATACAATCACAAATATACACTCACATTCACACACATGCATACACACATACCCTATACACACAATGCATTTATATATACTCACACACACATATACACATTCACACAAATATACACATGCAGTCACAGAAATATATGCCTACCTATACCCATATATGCTTATATTTATACACATACACATGCATACACTCATTCTCACACACATACATACCTACACTTATGCATGCTTTCACACACGTGCATATATGCACATAGACACACAATACATGTGCACACTGACACCTTTTTTTCTCTCTCTATGTGAATACACACACACACACACACACACACACACACATTGTTGTGCTCTAACTCCTCTCCCCAACAAGGTTGGGGCTGGAAGTTGAGAGATGATGGGAACACAAAATACAGGACAATTTGGGGTGTGGATTATCCCGGCCCCTGTGCAGACATTCTTGTTGATTCAATCAGAGATTACCTATGAGGAAAGCATCTCAAGAATGGGAGACTTTGGAGCCAGGAGAGAATTTAGGGATCCTCAGGCACTTAGAGGAAAGACATGGATGTCTTCAAGGTCACACCGCAAATTCTTGTTTGAACTGGGACCAGAATCTGGTTCTTCCTGATTCCTAGTCACTGGAAGGCTCCCCACACCCTCCGGACGCTCATATAGGGGCATGACTTGCCCAGGGTCATAGAGCAGCCAGTTAGTAGCCTGGATAGAACTAGGATCCAAGTCTGCCAGTGTTTTTTATCCTAACTTCCAGAAAGCAGTGCACAGCCCCATTTCAATTACCCATTTTCTTCCTTATGAAAGAGAAGGAAGCTTTTGGGCGGTTGTCATGGTGACACGTGAAGGACAGCATGAAATCAGGGAGTGCTTACAGCCTCACAATAAGCAGTTATCATCTTTCCCCCAGAGAGGTGGGCACATTTCCTTAATCACCTTTTAAAGTCATGTTTGAACCAAACATTTCTGTCAGAGAGTGCGAGCTGAGTGTCTCTGGGTTGCAGTCATGGTTAGAGTAATAACGGCTGCATTCTTATTTCTAATTGCTTTTGTGTCCCTGCAGTGGAATAGCATATGTGACTTGATCATGAAAACTCAGGGAAGTAATTAGAAACTAGCAACCACTCACAGGGAAGCGTTGCCAGCTTTCTGGGTGTCTCGGTATCTCTCCGACCTTCCTTTCCTGCCGCCTCCTCCTTCCCCCTCCGCTCCTGGATGCACATGCTTTTCTAGATTGAGGCATCTTTCTTTAGTGATCTCCACAGGGTATCCCATTTAAAACCGCATTTTCTTAATGTGTGGTGACTTTAAGTGATGCTTCTCATAACTAGCTTTTCTTCCCACCCTTCAAAGAGCTTGGAGAAAGCCATTTCAGCCTGGAAGCCAGTTTTTTTCTTTGTTTTTGTTTTTTCTCCATATAATAAAGTTGTGGCAAGTTTTTTAGCCTAATAAGGCGAAGGTTATAACTAGGGTGAAACAACCAGGACTTGGCTCCAGGGTGCCGACATTTAGAGGGCACTGACAGCATTTTTCTCTTTCAGTAGCCATAAACAACTAAGCTTAGCACCAATTTAACAAGAGGAGCTAGTTATAAACAGGAAATGACTTTCATGCTTCTTACCCTTAATGTATTTTATGGTTGTTGGCCCGGGTACTAGAGTTGCCAGTGATGGCTCTGTCTATTTGCCAATATCATGAAAGATATGCAAAGTGACTGTTGTTGGAAGAGTCCTTATTGTTGATGAAGATCCTTAAATGCCTTTTTCAGATAGAGATGGATGGGACTGGACTTGTATTTTTCATTGCTAAAGGGAACTCTTGGTGAATAACTTCTGCCATCTTCCTCGAAATTTATTAGCTTTAGAGAGTTGCCTGCAGCAAGTTGAGTGACTTGGCCAGGACTACACAGCTGGTATATGTTGGAGTCAGAACTGAAACCTAATTTTACCCAAGTTTGAGACCAGCTCTTTATCCAGCATGAAAATGTTGTCTCTAGGCAGATGATATTATGTTATTCTATCTTCCTCAGCACACTGCAAACTACTTTGGTTCAGGTCCTCATCACCTCTTGCCTGGATTTCCTGGCCTCAAGTTGCCCTTCCAGTCTCACACAAGTGCTATACATTTTGTTTAAGTTCCGATCTGGCCATGTGATTATTCTATTCAACAAACTGAGAAAAAAAAATAAACATTTATTAAATACTTCTTTTGGGTAGCACTGTACTAACCTGGAAGATATAAATACAAGCAAAAGAATGATGGTCTTTGCCCTCAAAGAACTTACTTTCTAATTGGGGAAGATTATCCACAAAAAGCAGCTAAAAAGGGACATCAGGAGGGAGGCAAAAAGTGCCATATGGAAGCATGGTGTTGAAGTTCACCGTGCTCCACTGCTGCTCTAAGAAAGTGGTCCAGAGAGATGGTGAGCTGGGGCCAGGATTGAGTAGGAGGAAGAGATCAGACTCATTTGGGAATGTGTGCGCAGAGCGTTGGTGATGCTGAGCCATTTCCTGTGCAGAAGGCTGACTCTTATACCAGCATCCTCCCACTGATGTCTTATGGCTGTGAATTCTGAAATCAGTCTCTCTCTTCTCTTTCTATGTCTCTGTCTTCCTCCTTTTCCCTTTTCTATTCTCTGTCCCCCTCCTTCCCCTGTGTCTTCCTCTCCTCTTTCCCTTTTTTCTGTCTTTCCATCTCTCCTCCTTCCTCCTCCCTCTCTTTGTTCTCCTCTTCCTCCTCCTTCTTCTCCTTTTCCTTCTCCTCCTTTTTTTCTTTCTTCTCCTTTCTTTTCTTCATTTTCTTCCTCTTCTTGTTCCTCCTTCTCTTCCTCTTCCTCTTGCTCCTCTTCCTTCTTTCTGTCTCTCCCTCTGTCATCTCCATCTCTTTCTGCCCACCTCTCTCATTCCTTTTCTCCTCCTCATTCACTCTTTCACCCTGCCTGTCTATCTCTCCCTCCTTTCCTCCTCTTCTCTCTGTTGCTTCTCTTTCCTCCCCACCTCCCTATATTTTCAAGTACCTTTAAGGGTGATGGAAAGACTCTTTGTGGGCCATACGATGCCACGGCAATTCACCCGTGAAAAATAATTTCGAGGTTCTGCTTAAGGGAAGTGTAGCCCTAGAAAAGGAAGTGGGCTAATAAAACAATGAAAAACAGTAGACAATAAATGAGAAGCTTGAGTGCTCTGCGGATACCTGGATTTAAGACCAAAAGACCAGAGGAAGACTTCCCATATACACAGCCGGGCAAGAATAATACAGAAGTAAATAGGTTGTAATCTGTCAATGGAGGGAATACCCACTTAGAGGAAATCACAGATCTACCCAAGGGCCAAGGACCATTTATGCACAAGGTGAAGTTGACAAGTCACTGTCCTGCATATGGCCCTGCCAGATTCTTCCAACAGTCCTAAAGTTTAGACTGGCTAGATGCTAATATCCCATTTTCAGATGAGAAAATCAAAGCTCATAAAGTGTAGAAAGCTTGCCCCTCCATGCCCTATTGCCTCCTCGACTTCCCCCTCTGAAGGGAACCCTTGTGACCACGGGCTAACTCACAGCTCCTGATGATTTAAGGATCTCTCGTGATTCCACAATCAGCATTTTCCCTGGTGCAATGAAATTGTGGAAGCTGCTCCCTCACTCGGGGGCTGTCCTTCTGTTTTCTTGTGTGTCCATGGCATCTCCTTTAGAGGCTTGATGTTTTGGGTCCTGTCTCCCCTGCACATATCTCGTTTGTGTATTGTCACCTTCATTCTAGATGGTGAGATCTTTGAGAGCAACAAATATGTCTTTTGTCTTACTTTGTAACCTCAGTGTATAGTCCAGTGTTTATAGGAGGTGCTTAATAAATGACTGACTGATAATGAATATGGGAGAGGGCAGGAATGTAACATTCCCTCTGGGATCCCTGCTTTTTCCCCTCTTATTTTCCTCTGTACTAGTGCCACCCTCTGCCTAATTCTTAAGGTGATTTTGACCCTGGAATCCCATTACCAGCTTGCTTCGGACTGGACTGAAATGCCTCTGCTTCTTAGAGAAGCTTTAAAACAGACTGGCCCACCCTAAAGAGCCCCTTTGGCCCCAGACTGAGAGATCCATACCTCATAAAGGAACCGTGGGGTATAAACTCTCTCGTTCCATGTATTTAAATTTTCATTTTATATTTAACACTCTGTAATGGCACTAACTGAGATGAGGATCACTCAGCGGGATGGTGGTTGGATCTAACATCCAAGTCTTCTGCCGGTTCAATTTTCTTTTGTTATGAGATGCAGACCCTCACAGAAAGGGGGTCACTTCCCAGACTTTTTGCCCATGGTGGCTCTGGCTCCTAATCACCAACATTTATATTATACTTGAAGATTTGCAAAACATTTTGCCTATGTAATTTTTACAGTTCTGGGAGGTGGATGTCCTTATTATTCCCATTTTGTTGGTGAGCAAATTGAGGCAGACCCAAGTGAAGCGACTTGCTCAATTTTGTCTAGCTAGAAGTAGAATTTGAACTCGGGTCTTCCCGATTCCAAATCTAGCATTTGATACAGCATGTCATCTTGCTTTCCATTGCCTTTTGCAAGCACTTTGTACAGAGCAAAGCTCCCCCTGGAGAATTTCACCTCAGAAGTATCAGATCTAAGAGAGGTTGTATTTTCCAAGCGCCCCTTTAATAATCCCTTCCTTCCCCCACCATCAGTCTACTGATTGGAATGAGTTTCTCCATGATACTGTGCCAGTGTGGCCTGGTATCTGCTGAGGTAATAGCTGGACATGTGTACACAAGGAATGAGACATTTCTTTTCTCCCCCTCACTGGCCTTTTATGAAACTGTGGTTCACTGAAGTAAGAGCTGCATTATATATTAGGGGGATCCCACACGCCTCAGGTAGGGGTCACCATCAGTAAAAGACTATTCGGAGCTCTCTCTGCCCCATCATCTCCTTGTGATTAGTGCTGATGTTGGGGAAATGGACCTGGAACCCAAGATCAGAGCCTAAGCTGAGATTCTGAGTCAGTGATAAAGAACACGGGGCATTCCGGGGCAGGGAGCCGTGTTCATACAACAGCTCCTGGTCGACACGGCTGGTATCACCTTCTCTGAGAGTGTCTCATTACCTTGGTAAGATCACACAGAGGTTACTGGGTGAATTCTGGTCATGTTCTGGAAATGGAGGAATTGGGAACGTGTGTCTTTGCCTGGTCTATAGATCCGGCTTGTGTGACATTGCTCTAAACTCCCCCAGCATAAGCTGTTCAAACTCTCTTGGCACTTGCCTCAGTTTCCCCACATATAAGATAGTATTCTCCAAGCTACTCATTTGAAGTGGTATTTTGAGGAAAACATTTTCTTTGCATGTTGCAATGCTAGTAATTTAGCTGTGCTAATATACTTAAAAATACAAGGTATGATGTTATTCATATTGCCAAGTATACCAATAGCAACTATGACTAGACAATTCTTGTGATGGGGCAGTGACCGTGTCTTCTGCTGGAATGAACCTCTTGTCACTTCCCCCCACCCCCCAAATTCTTTTTTTCCCTCTTTTTCTTTTTCTTAAATGGCACTGTGCCTCAATTCCTCATGGCCTTCCCCTGCTGCTATTGGCCCAGGCAACCCCTTGATTTTTGCAATGATGGGTTGCTGCAGTGCCCTGGTTTTTTAGAAATAAAGGCTTGAATGTCAAGATTTATGTGGGTCACTCCAAGCTGTGCACTCCTGCTACTGAGCTTGTGAAGCAAATTCTTTGCCTCAGCTTGGCTTCTGTAGAGTCCTGTTATGGCTCTGAACCATGGCTGCATTGAAGCTGCTGCTTGTAAATTTAAACAAAGCAGCTGTTGCTCCAAGAATAAGGCAGCTAGGTGGTGCAATTGATAGAAAGTGGGATTTGGTGTCAGGAACACTTGAGTTTAAATTCTACTTCAGAGATTTAATAGCAAAGTGAACCTTAAGCCTTTCTGGGACTTAGTTTTCACATCTGTAAAATGGGGGAATTTGTTGTGAGGATCAAATGAATTAACTTATTTTAGTTGCTTTGTAAACCTTAAAGTGCTAGATAAATGCTCAATTTAATAAAAGTAAAGTAAATAATAATAATTAATTTATCATTATTAACAACAACAACAACAATAATAAACGTAAGTGAAACATTAGAGGGGCAGCTAGGTGGCGCAGTGGATAGAGCATCAGCCTTGAATTCAGGAGGACCAGCGTTCAAATTTGGTCTCAGACACTTAACACTTCCTAGCTGTGTGACCCTGGGCAAGTCATTTAACCCCAGCCTCAGGGGGAAAAAAAAAGAAAGAAAGTAAAACATTAGGAATTTGGTTAGCCTAGATCCTAGAGTATAGAATACAAAAATATTTGAATTTAAGATCTTTTAGCCTAAACCGCAGTTGGGGAACCTGAGTCCTAGAGAAGGGATGAATCTGGTTTTCTGGAGATAAAGTGTGGTTTCCCTTTAGGAATTGGTTTCCAAGGTTGGTCCTAGGTGTCTCCAGTTGGAATGTGTTATCAGTACGTTTCTCAGTTGACCTGGTGTATGTTTGCAGTTGTCATGCCCACTTAACATCTGTTTGTCTCAGCACTGGAGCCAGCTTTTGTTATCAAGGATGGCTCTCCTTAGGTTAGGAAGAGCCTTTTGAAATCTGCCTGCTTGGTGTTTGGCTTGGCAGGCTCAGGGAAGAGGTAGTGGGGTGTGTTCTCTAGGACTGATTGCTCATCCTGAAATGATCTGCCTCCAAACTCATGTGAGCTGGGGTTGAATCTGGGGCACTGCCATTCAGATGACCCGTTGGGTACCAGGAAGGCTTCCCTTGGTCCCTCTGTACTGTTTCTGTCACCCACTTTGCTATTGGGTAATTCAGTTCAGCAGAAAGTTAGTGAGAGTGTGTACTACATTCAGGGTGAGTGCTGAGGGGGCTGCCCAGATCAGGAGCTCATTTGGTCCTTACTCTAAAAGATCTTACACATGGGACAGCACCCTAAAACTTTGCCACAGATAAAAATGACGCAAACTGGAGTACGGAAAGTACATGAGGCTTGGAAGTTCTGAGCCCTTCGAGAGGGAGGATCCAGCTGTGTCTGATCATGGGAGTTAGGGAGGTGGGTTCTTCCTTGGTCAAGTTTGTCTTGGAAACCCAGGGCCGGATACTTTATTTCAACCAATTTCAGAAACTAGGAGCCAGGCAGTTAGAAGGCCAATGCAGTGCTGTTCCCTCATGTGCCCTATTCCTCATTCCTAATCCCTGCTCTGGCTTTAGCTGACAATTAAGCTGTTAATTGATGCCTGGTCCTTTTACTTCTTTCCCAACCCCTGGCCCCATTATGATGGAGTGAATTAACAGAGAGTTGCTACCTCTGATGAGTTGCTGATCCCTGGGAGAAGAGTTAGAATAAACCAGTTCACAACATAGCTCCCTGTCCTCGGGAAGTCTACATTCTAAATGTCCTCAAAACTGAGCAAAGTTATATCTTTTCTAATGGTACTTAATATCTACACTAATTGAATTGTAGTCAGCAAAAGTTTGTGTTTACCCAGATGATTTTTGCCTGTTGTGCTGTGCCTTGAAGGCCATACAATTTAGGAAATATATTGTATAGGGGGAGGCATTTTCGATCTCTGAGTCTTGAGTCTGAACAGCCTTTTTCTTTTTAAAAACAAACATCTTTTTACTTGTTTTGCTAACTATTTCCCAATTACATTTTTAAAAAAATACAGTTTTTATAATGTTGAGTTCCAAATTCCCTCCCTATCTTCTGCCCCTTATTTACATCTTAAGAAGGCAAGCAGTATGATACTGATCATATATGTGAAGTCGTGCAGAACATATTTCCACATCAGTCATGTTGCAAAAGAAAATACCTCAAGAAAAGTAAAGAAAATGGAAAAAGTATTCAGAGTTCATCAGTTCTCTCTCTGGAGGTGGATAGCATTTTTCATCATGAGTTCTTTGGGATTGTCTTGTATCCTGTATGTCTGGGATGAGCTAAGTCATTCACAGTTGATCATCTTATAGTGTTGCTGTTACTGTGTACAATGTTCTGGTTGTGCTCGTTTCATTTTGCATCAATTCATATAAGACTAAACCGCCATTCTTGCAACGTGACTATAGAGGCTTCACACAGCAGGCAGTTGACAAAGGCAGTGATGGCGGGAAGTAGAATCTGAAAGATGCTGACTTTTCCTCAGTTCTTTCTTGTCTGACTGGGTGGGCTGCCTCAGTTTCCCTTTCCATAAAGTTTTCCTCCTACTTTCCCAGAATACCTTATTAATGAAAGAAATAGAGTCAAGCAACTGACAGGTATTTGTCAATCACCTACTATGTGGCAGGCTAAGTGGGAGGACACAAAGATAAAAATGAAATTGTCCCTGCCTTCGAGGAGCTTCCATTCTGACAAGAGGAAACAGTGTACACACATAGGAGTGCACAGATAATTTCTGCCAGGTAATTTGGGGAGGAAAGATGCCGTCATTTGGTTTGGATCAGGAAAGACTTCATGGAGAAGGGAGGAAGAAGCATCTCCCAGCACAGGAACCCCCTCACTAAGGCAAAGGGGAAGAAACAGGAGTTAGGAGAGCGGGTGTGAGGAAAAGCACGGGGCGGGTCTGGCTAGAGCAGAGGTCAGAGGTCAGAGGGAGGAATGTACAGTAACGTTGCTGGAAAGGGAGAAAGGAAGGCAGGTTGTGAAGGGCTTTCCGTGCCCTCCGAGGATTTGAACTAGGGCTAGTTTGTCCCCGGGAAGGAGTTCAGGGGATGCAATGAGATGATAAGTTAGGGCCGGAAGGATCACCCAGTTCATCCTCTCACTTTTACAGAGGAGGAAACTGAGGCCCCGAAGAGCTTAAGCCTCCTCCCTGACCATTAGAAGCGTGGAGATTCAGCCCCGGCTCCTGCTCCCGAGCGTATCCTTTTCACCTCGCAGACCTCCCGGGGCTGTGACTCAGAGCGGGAACCCGGCCAAAACCCAGCTCGAGGAGGGAGGGGGCACGGCCAGGCGGAGGAGGAATGAATGAGCGGGAAGGCGGGAGGCGGGAGCTCGGGAACTGAAGCACAGGAGCCGGCGGAGGGGGGAGACCGGAGCGGCCCAGGTGCCCGGCCGGCGCTGGCCACGGCGGAGCCCCGAGGGGAGCCGGGACGGGAAGTGGAGGAGGCCGCCTGCCGTCCCCCGAAACTGGCACTGTAGGTTCTGCTGGTGCCCCGGCGCGGAAGGAGCGGGACCGGCGATGGAGCCCGAGCCCAGAGTGAGTCCCAGCTGGCCCTCCCGGCCCTCTTCTCCCCTTCCGCTGCCTAAGTAGGCTGGAGAAATCCCCGCTGGGAGGGAGGACAGGAGCGCCGGGTCACGCCTGGGGTGGCAGCCCCAGTTTAGCGGGGAAAAGGTCACCTCCTGATCCGCCTCACTTACCTGGGGCAGGTGAGAGCAGAGCAGGAAACTCCGGGGCTCCATCCTGGCGCGAGGGGAGGCAGCTTGGACAGCTGAAAGCAGGCTTGGAATAAGGAGGTCTGGCCCGGGAGGCCCCTGGGAGGAGGGGTTCGGACCCGGGCGCCCCTTGGACCCTGGGCAGGGGAGGCCGGAGGAAAGGTCCCGGCTGGGGGGAGGCTGTTTCCTTTGGGTCTGACCACGCCGCTTCTCGGAGACTTCAGCTTTCTCCTCTGTGAAACCAGGGGCTTCCACTGAACGGACCCGGGAGGGCCTTTCAGGGTTCAAATCTGTGTCCGAGCTGGACACAGCACTTAGTCCCATCCCTTCCTTTTTACTGAAAAGGAATCTGGTTTGTCTTAGATCAGTGGAGTCACTTCAGGTCTGTCCCACTCTCCGTGACCCCATTCGGGATTTTCTTGGCAAAGGTACCGGAGGGTTGTCCATTTCCTTCTCTAGCTCTTTCACAGACAAGAAACCGAGGCAAACAGCGTTAAGTGACTTGCCCAGGGTCACTCAGCTAGTGTCCGAAGGCATATTTGAACTCAGGTCTTCCTGACTCCAGACCTGCTCTATCTCCTGCACCGCCTGGCTGCCTTAGATTAAATGTGTCAATAGAAACAGGGGCTCCCAATTCCAACAAACTTGTGATGGGCAGATGCAAACTTCTTCATCCAGAAAAAGGATTATTGGGACTAAATGTGGATCGCAACATAGAATTGTTACCTTTGTGGTTGTTTGCTTGCTTTTTTCTCTCTCTCATTTTTTGACTTTTTGATCTGATTTTTCTTGTGCAGCATGATTAATGTGGAAGTATATATAGAAGAATTGCACATGTTTAACACATATTGGATTACTTGCTTTCTAGGAGAGGGGATGAGGGAGAAACATGGACATGGTTTTGCAAGGGTAAATGTTAAACTATCTTTGCCTATAATTTGAAAATAAAAGGCTATTTTAAAAAGAGGGGCCTTTTATCCATACGTGAGGATCTTTCTGAGGTGCATATTGGCTTAATTTAAAAATATAATCCGTTTTACTGTATTTTTATTTATTTGATTGTATTTGAATTTATTTTGGCCAGTATTTCTCAATTACATTTTAGTCTGGTTTGGGAGCACTTGGAAATGTTGCCTGCTGCTGACATGTTTGACACCTCTGTTCTGCAACATTAAACAGGTGGATGACACTTGATGTTTTCTGAGGATGAGAAGTTTCCCCTGATACTTTTTAAAGTTCTGGAAGACAGCAACTCTAGCTCTTCATCGTGTTGTCTTCTACAAACGTATTATAGTGGATGTGGGGACAAAGAGTTCAAATCCCAGGTTCTGCTACTTAATACATCTGTGACTTTGAGGAAGTCACTTAACCCTGTTGGGGCCTCAGTTTCCTCACCTGTAAAATAAATGAAGTGATCAGATTAGATCAGGAATTCTTAAATTGGTGAATTTCAAGAGGTTATTGAATTTGGATAAGAAAAAATTACATCCTTATTCTAAAATGATGTTTCCATTGTAATCCTATGTATTTTATTTTCTGCATATAAAATAGTATTTTGAGAAGCATTCCATTGGGTTCCCCAAACTGCTCAGGGAATTTATGATTCAACCCCTCCCCCTCAGATTAGCTGAGGGACCTCTTGGGGTCTCTTTCAATTCTAAAATCTTGTTTCTTAAGGGTGGTGGTCACCACTGTTCAAGAGCTAATTTTTGGTGGCCCTACCTCTTCAGTAATGATGCTTTGCAAATGTTAAAAGTGATGATGTTGGTTTCAGGTTGATTTTACCTTATATCTAGCCCTTTGGGTAAGTTCTTAGACATATAAATACGAGCTTACTTTTATGATGGCATAACTCGCCCAGAAGAAAATTATTCTTTTGGTTCTGGGGCTATTATACAGAGTTTTATAGCTAGAATCTCAATCCCATAACAGAACCAGTACTAGGGAGTTATTTTTTTTTTTTCTTTTTTTCTTTTTAATGCTACACCTTTTATGAGCACTGGAATCTGAAGTCTGTGTTCATATCCTGACACAGACCTTGAGCGTATCACTTTAAGTGTCTGAGTCTCAATTTCCCTATCTGTAAAATGGAGATTGTAACAGTTGAACTTTGTACCCTGCAGAGCTGGTTGGTCTGAAAGCCTTTTGCCAACCTTAAAGTGCTATTGAAATCTGAGGTGTTGGTGTTATTTTATCAGTGTATGAACTTGGCTTAAAATCATTTCCTCCAGAATTCCTTTAAAAGTCCTGGGTTGGCCAAACAACAATGGAAAGGCCAGGGCTAAATGGACACAACCCAGACGGACAGGACAATTAGGAAGAGGGTTAAAGGAGTAGAAATCAGGATTTTTTAAAAAATGTGAGGACCTCTCAGAGTGATGTGTGAGAATATCAGAACTGATATATATATATGCATATATATATAAAATGGCTTTTTATTTCTAAAATATATACAAAGATGATTTTCAATATTAACTCTTGCAAAACCTTGCATTCCAAATTTTTCTCCCTCCCTTACCCCCACTCACCCCTAGACATCAATCAGGCAATCCAATATGTTAAACATGTGTATTTCTTCTAAACATATTTCCACATTTATCTTCTTGAACAAGAAAAATCAGATCAAAAAAAAATGTGAAAGGAAAAAAAAGCAAGTAAACTACAAAAAAAAAGGGAAAATACTATGTTATGATCCACACTCAGCCCCTAGAGTCCCTTCTCTGGGTGCAGATGACTCTCTATCACAAGACCATTAGAACTGGCCTGAATCACCTTGCTGTTGAAAAGAGCCACGTCCTGGCTCTCTTCAACAATGAGATGAACCAAATCAGTTCCATTTGTTCAATAATGAATAGAACCAGCTACACCAAGAGAAAGAACTCTGGGAAATGAACCACTACATAGCGTTTCCAATCTCTCTGTTTTTGTCAGCTTGCATTTTTTTATTTCCTTCACAGGTTAGTTGTATATTATTTCAAAGTCTGATTCTTTTTGTGCAGCAAAACAACTGTTTGGACATGTATTCATATATTGTATTTAACTTATACTTTAATATATTTAATATGTATTGGTCTCCCTGCCATCTGGGGGAGGAAGGGGTGGAGGGAAGAAGGGGAAAAGTTGGAACAAAAGGTTTTGCAAGGGTCAGTGCTGAAAAATTACCTATGCATATATCTTGTAAATAAAAAGCTATAATTAAAAAAAAATAAAAGAAAAGAGCCAAGTCCATCACAGTTGATCATCACATAATCTTGTTGCTGTGGACAACCTTCTCTTGATTCTACTCACTTCATTTAGCATCAGTTCATGTAGGTCTCTCCCGGCCTCTCTGAAATCATCCCGCTGGTCATTTCTTATAGAACAATAATATTCCATTACATTCATATACCACAATTTATTCAGCCATTCTCCCACTGATGGGCAGCCACTCAATTTCCAAATTCCTTGCCACCATAAAAGGGTTGCCACAAACATTTTTAGTGCTGATATATTTAATGGATTGTTAAGTACAGGTTGTGTATTGTTTTTAATTATACTAATGAGGATGGAAGAGTTTGGCAGACTCCCTTCACCCTGGGGTTTTCGAGGTTTCAGTTCTTTAACCTAGTTTATCACCTGAAAGAGTATCTGTGTATGACTTGCCAGAATGGCTTTTGGATGCTCATCCAATTGAATAAACATTTATTAGGCTCCTACTATTCACAGTGAGGTCTTCAGGCTTTTAGGTGATGTGGGTCTTATACCAAGATTCTATATGAATGTAAAATTGCTTCTTTCAGCCTTATTAAGCTGGGGGGAATCTGCATCATGGTCTCATCCATCCACACTTGACCAGCCCTAATCATTAGCAATTTTTTCTTTCTGACATCAAGCCTATATTGGTCTTTTTGAGACTTCTAACCATTGTTTCTGGTTCTGTCATTTGGGACCAAGACTAATCCTTTCTCCATTGACAACTTTTACTTCCTATCCCTGACTCTTCCCTTCTCTTCTCCAGACTAAATATGTCCTTCACCTGCCCCTCAAGGCCCAACTGTACTGGTTGCCTTCCTATGGACATTGTCCAGCTTACTAATATCCTTCTTAAGCTATGGTGCCCATAAATGAACACAGTACTCCAGATGGCGTGTAGTAAGGGCAAAGCACAGTGAAGCCATCACTTTTTTGTGCCTACAACCTATGCCTTTTTTTTTCTTTCTAACCTATGCCTTTTAATCCAACCAAAGTTGCATTAGTGATTTTTAGCTACCAAATCAACTTACTGAGACTTACTGAGCTTGAAGTCTGCTAAAAGCTCCAGATCTTTAAAAAAAAAAAAAATCTGCTATCTGAGAATCTCTCTCTCATTTTGTGCTCTGGAAATTGATTTTTTGTACTCAAACGTAAAACTTAACATTGATCCCCTGTTGAATTTCATCTTATTTAATTTAGCCTTTGGTTCTCATCTGTCAAGAGTCTTTTGGATCCAGATTCTGTTATCTTATATGTTAATTCTCTATTCTGCCTTTGTGTTATATGCAAATTTGATGAGCATATCATCTGTACTTTTATCTAAGTCATCTGTGAGAATGTTAAACAGCACCGGGTCAAGCAAAGATCCTTGGGGGTATTCCCCTAGAGACGACCTGCCTCATTAACAGCTATTTCTGTTGACCATCCAACCAGATCTGAAGCTATCTGGTTATATTATCATCTAATATCTTTTCATCCTTTCCATAAAAATGTCATGAGATTCTTTATCAAAAGTTTGGCCAAAACTGGTTGAGTAATCCTGTCAGAAAAAGAAAAAAGGGTAGTCTGGCATTGATCTGTTTTTGATGAAATTATGATAACTTTATGGACTCTCTGCTTCTTGTTCTTAGATTTTCATCAACTATTTTTATTTAATGACCCATCCTAGAATTTTTGGTATCTTCTTACTTCCTAATTAGCCATTTTCTCCTGTCATCTTTGTCATAATGGTTTTTCTCCTTCAAAGAGAAATCAGAAGCAAAAGAAAAGGAGGAGGCAGGCAGAGTAGGGGTGAGGAGAACTGGCTAGAAGTCTTCATATCCAGGTGAGAGGGGATGAGGGTTTTTGTACTAGGCATCACCTCTAAGCTATTAATCAGTCCCTGTCACCTTGAATGGAATGTAGGTAATTGAACAGTCTAATTGGACAGCCTACTTTCTCTCTATTGTCATTTGTCATCATTCACCTTAGTAAAGGTCTTATTCCTCCTTTGATTCTTCCCTTTTCCCCAGTAGAGATTGTTTTAAAATCCTGCCATTTTTTTTTGTCAGTCACTTCCCTTCAGTAGCCTCAGATCCTATTAGCATTCTTGTTTACAGGACCATACCACACTCATCTATTCATCCTGTCACCTGGCCATCTCCAATATGAGATAGTTGGTATCTTCCTTTTGCATTGACAATGGTCTCTTCAGACAAATGCCAATTTCCCCCCTCAATAGAACTGTTTCCCCGAATATCTACAGAATTTCATTCTTGAGCTCTTCTGTTCCTCCTTGGGTGCCATTTTGAAACATCTTAGCCAAGAAGGTAGTGGAAAGAAGTTAATCTTGAACAAGACAAAATGATTGAAGTGATCATGGAATCTTAGACTTAGAAGTGAAAGGGATTTTTGGAAGTCATCTAGTCTACTTCCCTAATAATACTGATGAGAAAATGGGGGCTCAAAAGGGTTCAGTGACAAGCCCAAAATCACACAAGTAGTCAGTGACGGAGGCAGCTTTTGGACCGAAGTTCATTTGGCCTCAGAGTCATTAGAGACCACCCAGTTGAGAGGTCTCCCTTCCCCCAATTTTACAAATGAGAAAACTGGCCTAGATTTGCAAGTCATAGGCCAAGCTCTGCCTAGAACCCACTTTTCCTGTTTCCTAATTCAAGATTTTTTCTGATACACTTGTCTGAATTCTTCCTTGGTGAGAGTGAAGTGGCATAGGAGGGTCTCCATGTTTTCTGTAGAATCCACTTGCTCATTGGAATAATTTTCTTCTTGCATTATATTCCTGAATTATGTTCTTGGAATTTACATGTCTAGCATTCCTCCTCTGGAATGTCATGACACTGGAATGTGGAAAGGGACCCCAGAATCCATCTGATCCGACTGGAAGCTTGCATCCAAGCATCCATCCAATCCAAGCTTGGAGACCACTAGTGAGGGGAAGGCCTTGTTTCCAAAGGTAGCCAATGCTTCTCTGGGAGAAATCTGACTCTTAAGTAGCTTCTCCCACCAGCAAATCTAAATCTTCCTGAGAAAGCCATTTGCTAACTGATTTTCTCAGGAGGTTTATGGTCTCATAAGAAAACTGAAAAGCAACATCCTTAATGTCTGTTCTAAATGTAGCTTTGGGATCAGGGATTAAGCTTTTTACATTCAAACTCATTTACAAATGGGACAGGAATTTGCAGTTACCAGCAAGAGGTGGTTCAGGCTTAACAAAGTTCAGTGGTTTATGATGCTGCAGAAGGGCAATTAAGGATTTTGAAGGGTATCCTAAGGCTGGCTGCTAGAGCTTGATGCATGTCTTTTTTTTTTTTTTTTTAAGTTGATTCTTCTTCTTATTTTTTTTTAAAGTAGCCTGAGGCTGAATGAGAACAAAGTGTTGATGGACACATTTTCCCCTCCAAATCTCAGAGGAGCATTGCTGTAGTCTCCTAGTTAACACTGTTTTTTGCCCTTCAGAAAGAAAGCTTTGTTTGACTGGATTCAAGTTATTTTGAGACCTCTGGAGAGTATTTTTGTAAAGATTACTATAATATGTAACCGAGCCTTTTGATTTCATTTAGAAAAAGGGCAAATGAGTCCCTGGCCTGACAGTACCAGCCCCTTTCCCTCTCCTTTTCCCCTTTTGTCTCTCTCCACCCCTTCTCCCCTTTTCTTTTCTCTTTCCCTTTCTCTCTATCCCCTGCTGCTATCCACTATTCAGAATCTCCTCCCAGAAAAGATTCTTTGTCACCTATGAGCTATTCAGTCAATGTATGTGTCTGGAACTACCCTTTAATGTGACAGGATTGGATGATCGCTTGATGGGGATGACTTCTAACAGATATTCAGAGTATCTCCATTCCCACGGCTCCCAGCCTAGTATAGCCCCCCATCACCTCTTACCTCATCGTGTCAGCCTCCTAGCTGATCTCCTCATCTCTACTTTACCCCACTTAAGCCATCTTTCATACCTGCCAAATACATTCTCATGTATAGATCTGTCCGGGTCACTGCTTTGTTTAGATAAAATCTTGACTATTTCCCAACTGTCTACTATTGTACATAACCCAAATTTCTTCGTCCAACATTCAAAGTGACTTCTATCTCTTTCTATGTTCTCTTACAATAAACTTTGCCCCCCAACTTCTGCCCCAACACGAATTGAAAGAGTCATTTTCCCAATCTGGCTCATTTTCTCCCTTCTTCCACTCCATCTCTGGTGACAAGTACCTGACCTCACCTCTGTAAAAGGACCAGTTATACAGCTTGGAATAGACCTGAATTTACACTCTTCCCTCAGCCCTGTTCTCTGTTAAAAAGCTACCCAGTGTTCAAGGCTTAGCTCAAATGCTACCTCCTCCATGAGGTCTTCTATGACTCTCCTTTCCCCTCCCACTCTTCCAGGTGCTTCCCCATGGCTGATTTTGGTACCGTGCATGGCACAGAGTGGGTGCTTAATACATGTTCCCCTTTCCTCATTCTCATTCCACCTTCTATGTCTCCCATGCACTTAAATCCTGTATTAGAACTCTGTTTGTTTATGCCATATTATCTTCCTGGCTAGACTGAGCTCTTGAAAGAAAGGACTCAGTCTTACTCAGCACGGCGTCCCCAGTGGAGTGGAAGCAGTGACAGGTGGAAATTGAAGGTTTGGGTTTTGCTGCCTCTTAGGAGTTGCATCGTTTCATTCCTGGTTTGACCAAGGAGAGCCACAAACCCTTGTGAGTTTTTTTTCCTCTTTTCTAAAGGAGGGAGGGCTCTTACTCTCCATCTGGCTTAAAGCCTGACCCTCTTGGCCAAGGAAGAGGGTGGCGGCACAGGTTCTGAAACAGGTATTTCGACAGATGTGTCTGTGCTTGTTCATCGTGTCCCGAGACAGGCTCATTGGGTATGTTCACTCTTAATATCAGGGAATAGAACAGGCTGGAGATCTTGAGGGGGCCCTGGGCTGACATAGGGGCATACTTGTGAATAGACAAGATTAGAACAATACTGCTCAGAAGTGTTTATGATAATACAGTACAATGGAAAGAATGATCCCAGAAAGTCAGGAGACCCAGGGTTGAGTCCCGACTTTGCCATGAGCTAGCACTGTGACCTCAGGTTAGTCATTTGTTTTATTCCTCAGATGTTCTCCGACCCCTAATTCTAGATTTCTAGGAATCTATGTCTGTGCTTTCAGCCGAGTTTTAACTAGAAATTCTGGTGTTTGGAGCAAGAAAAATTCAGTTGAGAAGAGGGGAGGGTGAGAATGAGACTTAGAAGCTCAAGATGAGAGAATCTATGGGACTGAAAACTTGTGATATCCAGTAGCTTCTTATTTTATTTAATTATTTTAATTAATTATTCTTGCTAATGCAGTGCTCATCTTAATTGTTCCTACCTGCTAAAGGAGTAGAATTTCTATTAGCACCCTGTAAATAATTTGGCAACTTGGTCAAAGCCCCAGTTGCCCTGCCCTCGTTAGGGCTTAGTATTGCTTTTGGCTAAGAGTGAGTTTGTGGATAACTTAGCCGTATAACTGGCCCTTTTACAGAGGTGAGGTCGGGTACTTGTCACCCGGCATTGCCAAATGAGTAGATGACCTTCTCTTAACCCATTTCTTCCAGTGTCGTGTTTAGCTATGTTGGAGAGCAAGACCCACTTTGAAGCCAGCTTATACAAACTAGAAGGTCCACTGATACTAGAGCCTAAGCCGGTCTGAGCTACGGAATGCTAGTAATTGCTGCTTGTGGCTGTATGGTATTTATTAAGTGCCCTCTGGGGACTGCACACTTTGTCCAAAAAAGAAATTGGACCTATCTGCTACTGTGTGCCACCTTAAAGGGGAGCCACAGTAGCAATATCTGTGGGCTCCAATGCTTCTCCTTTGAGGGCATCCTAGTGGAGAAGATATCTCCAGTGCATTTCCCTAACTGGGTCCAGGGGACTTAGAACTTTGTGGCTTTTGTGGAGGGAAAAGGATTGGCTCCTCCAAGTAATGAAGGCAGAGCTGGCCCCAGGTCTTGTTAAACTGGGTGGTAGCCCGGACTCCCTTGGATTAAGAGAGGTGTCCAAATGACTATATCTGAAATAAACGGTACATCCCAAAGGCACCATAAATATTCACTGAGTCTGAGACACTGATGTCCCAAGGACTGGGCAGTGTGCAGTGGAAAGGACACTGGCTTTGGAGTTGAGGACCACAGTTCAAATCCCAACCTCACTCCTTATTTTAGACAAGGCAACCTCCCTGCTCTTCATCTGTAAATGGAGGGGGGTTGAGAGGACCTCGATAGTCATGTCTGGCTCTGAGTCCCGGAACCCTGTGTATGGATAGGGAGTAAATGCCTGGGAAGCATCTTTTTTTTTTAATTTATTATATATTTTTTAATAATATTATCCCTTATATTCATTTTTCCAAATTAAACCCCCCCCTCCCTCTACTCCCTCCCCTAGATGACAGGCAATCCCATACATTTTACATGTGTTACAATATAACCTAGATACAATACATGTGTGTAAATATCATTTTCTTGTTGCACATTAAGCATTAGATTCCGAAGGTACATGTAACCTGGGCAGACAGATATTAGTACTAACAATTTACATTCACCTGGGAAGCATCTTTTAAAGCAGGAATCTCAAATAGCTCTCCTCATGCATTCTCCAGACACCCATTCTGAGTTGGTGTGCCACGGCTTCTTCCCGCCATCCAGACACCAGTGATTGTTTCTTGCTTTATGTCCAGCTCAGAGAGCTGGGAAATGAAACTCCATGGTGGTGGCTTTGCGTGTTTCACAACTGACTTGTTAGGACCTGAGCTCCTCCACATTAATTAGCTCCCTTCCCAATCCACAGATGTACTGAGGAGTGGGGGTGTCCAGATGAAGGACCAGGGTAGGCTTGGAGCTTAGCAAAGCTTTGAAGACGTGGGCTTGTCTTTGTTGTAAATCTCTCTGCAAAGCTAAATTAATGAACTGCGGTAAGATGGAGTCCTGAGGTAACCAACTCAGACCACAGAGTGGCTCAAACCAGATTAAAAGTAATTGGGAAATGTTTAACAAAATAAATAAAAACACAATAAAACATAGATGATGTTAATTTGTGGCTTTCTAAGTCAAGAGGAATTGATTTCTACTTGAGTTTGAGATCACAGATATTGTTGAAAGGGCCCCGGATCTGATGTCTGAAGACCCAAGTTGCCTCATCTGGAAAAATGTAGGAATAAGAACGCGTACTATTTATATCGTGAGGTTGTTGGGAGGACAGTGCCTTGAAATCCCCACAGCATTACAGAAATGCCAACTACGATTGTTCTTATAAGTGGGATCCCGTGAGAATGGCTTCCCAGGGAAGGTACCACCCTCGGGTTATGGCAAAATAGTAATAACAGTGGTAATGAAGCAGCCCTCATCTCTTTAGAGTTTTACAGTTTACTTAGTACTTCATCATAAACCCTCAAGGGAGAGAATGCAAAGATTATTATCCCATTTTCCAGATGAGTAGCCCCAAGTCCTAAATCATGTTTCAGGTCAGCAGAAGTGATTGAATCCAGACTTGAATTCAGCTCCATTGATTCCATCTTAGTGGTCTTTACATGATAGCTCAGGTTCATGAAAATGAACTGAATTTTTATTTATTTACTTGAGATTCAGGAGTAGGATTCACATTCTAGCTTTGCCTTTTAACATCATCTGGAATGCTGGGCTGCCATCCTAGGTCTCAGTTTTCTCATCTCTAAAATGGATGAGTTAGACTAAAAGAGATTCCTTCCAACTATGGAGCTATTGTCTCTGGGACTGTTGTTGGTGAGAAAAACAAAAACTCTTTTGAGGTGAACTTAGCTCAAAAAAAAAAAGAGGGGGAGTATTTCCCAACCTTGGGACCTCCCACATTCTATACCTACTCTGAGACTTCTGTTCTTTGCTGATCCCCACTCCCTATGTCTAACTGCATTCCAACCATTAATAAACGTGACTATTTGTACCAGAAATAAAGGCTGGTGATTGTATTTGGCAGCACCTGCTCTGGGCTACTGCTCCCTTGGGTACCTGTACTTTTACCTTTTACCTTTGCCACGGGGTTGAAATTATTCTGGTTGGTGGTGGGTGGAGATATGCTCCCCATAGAGATTTAAGAAATAGAAGCATTCTTCTTGTTCTTCCTTCTCAGAGAGGATCCGGATATCAGGAAGGGGGTGCCATGACATGCAAGTGAATTAGATTTAAGGGAGAGAGGCTATTGCAAGATCACCTGCCTCAGTTTCTCCTCCAGAGCCATGTGAGTCCAGTGGCCAGAGACAGAGAGAGAGCAAGACAATTGGAGGTGGCCCTAGATGAAATGGGAGATCTTGACCTTTTTAATTATTCTTAGAATTTATTTCTTTTAATTTTATTATCAGTTTTTACAATTATCAAAGATTATAATATAGAGAGAGTTTTATCATTTGCAATCCCCTGGATCAATGACATAAGTATTAGTTGAGACTGGGCAGCTAGGTGGTACAATGCATAGAGCACCACACCTGGAATCAGGAATACCGAGTTTTTAATCTGGCCTCAGATACTTCCTGGCTGGGGAAAGTCACTTAATCTTGTTTGCCTTAATTTGCTCATCTATAAAATGAAGGAAATGGCCAACCATTCCAGTATCTTTGCCAAGATAATGCTAAATAGGATCATAAAGAGTCAACAAAAGAATTATTGATGCCTTTTTTTCTTCCATGACATCATTCTTCTCTTCCTCCTCCTCCTGACTCCAGGGCTAGTGCTCTATCCACTGCATTGCCCAACTGTCCCGACATCATTGTTTCTTAATAAATCCCCATGTACCACAAAGGCCTCCCATGTTTGAAAAGGGGAGCAAGGTTAGTATGTAGTATTCTGTGCCTTTATTTTCCCTTCATTTGTGCAAAGGAAAAAAAAATGTACTTCATCTTGATATGTCTTTGCTTTTTTAGATCATATTTTTTGAAAATAACTTTATAGATTTCTTAATTTTGTTGAATAAGACCTTCATATCCTCCTTCTAAATTCTCATAATGGCAAGAACCCATTTGACTTTTAGCATCTTTCTCACTTTGGGAGACTGATGCTCGAGTCAGCCTGGGCGGTGGTCTGCTTCATAAATCCTGCATGCCCTCGCCACATTCAACGTGTCTGTGAGAGAATGATAGAGAAGGCTGTAAACCCCGTGACCCTATCCGGAAATTGGGCTCATCTCATGGCTATGATTGAAGCACAAATTTGTGGAGGGGGAAGTGGAGGAAGGGAGTCTCTGTAAATACAGAGCCATTTCAGAAATTTGTCTCAAGTCATATTTTTCACAGTCCCGATTCCCACTCATGTTCATTCTCATTGTCTTTGTCTTTGTAGCCACAATCAGCAGACCACAGCATTTAGGCATCCTGTGACTGGACAGTTCTCTCCAGAAAATATTGAATTTATTCTTCAGGAGGGGTAAGTAACATTTTTTTTTTTCTGTTCCTTTTATCCCAGAATGGTCCAGCAGCTTGTGGGAAAGAAACAAGGATTAAGAACCTACTGTGTGTTAGGCACTATGCAAAGAGCTTTACAGATATTATCTTAATTGATCCTCATAACAATCTGGGGGTATAAAGTGCTATTATTAGCTCAAAACAAAATCTGGCTGCTTTTTTCTCTGAGAAAAATATGATCGTTAATAAAAGATGAAAAATGGAAATCCTATTAAATTCTGGAAGTAGCAGTCTAGAGAGGAGTTGGGGCTGAGGCCAGTGGTATTATATATGTGTGTAGGGGATAGCAGTATTACATTAATGATTCTAGGACTTCTTAAAAAACTAAACCTGCTTTCCACTGAACCACCAACCATACATACATGGAGACTTCTTGCTAGGATGGTGTTATTTTGATTCAGATAATTTTTTCATAAGTATTTTAAGTGTCTGTCAAGCCTGCTGATCATACCTTGGAGTCCTTGTTCTTAGCTGTTTGACAGGTAGGAAGCAGGATTTAAGGCGCTGAATTTGGAGTTGGAAGACCCGAGTTCAAAATTTACCCCAATGCTTATTGACTTTGTGACATTGTGTAAAATGAAGAGATAGGACAGTGTGAACGCTAAGGTCTCTTTCAACTCTAAATCTCTTAGCCTATGAGCATAATTTTTCAAGGAAGAAAGGGAGGGAGGGAGGGAGGAAAATAGGGAGGAAGGAAAATAGGAAGAAAGGGAGAGAGGGAGAGAGAGAGAAGGAAAGAAAGAGGAAAAAAAGAGAAAGGAATTCAGAAAAAAGGAAGTGAGGAAGAAAGAAGCATTGAGTGCCTACTGTGTGCTATTATCTTATGTGATCCTTATAACAATCCAAGGAGGCAAAATGCTCTCATTGTCCCCATTTTACAGCAGACAGAGGCTGAGGGATTTGTTTAGCATCACAGAGCTTGTAAGAGTTCATAGACAGTGACATAAACTTCTCTGTGCTTGATTAGAGAGGGAGAAATACTTTTTTTTTTTTTCAATTAGCCTTTGGTTTTCTTTGCAATCCTGTGTTTTATTTCATGCATTTATAATCACAATTCTTAGAAGGGGTCTATAGCCTTCACCAGACTGCTAGAGGGGACCAAAAAAAATTCCAGAGCCCTTGTGGATAGTGGAGAAAGTGGGGTTTGCCGTCAAGTGGTTACCAATCCTGCTTCTTTCTGATGTTTATCAGTCTTGTGATGTTGGTCAAGTCCTGTACCCTCTATACATTATAGGTAACTTTCTAAGGAACTTGCCTAAGTCATGCTTAGGTTTTGATCTCTATTGGAGCACTTCCCCATGCCAGGAGCTCCTTCACTGGTAAATATCCTAGATCTTCTAATTACTCACATAGATGATAGATTTGGAGCCTTGAAGGGACCTCAGAGTTCATCCAATCTGTCACTTTTCAGAGGAGGAAACTGAGCCTTGTGAATGTAGTAGTCGGCATAGTGGATGGAGTCCTGAACCTGAAGCCAAGAGCTCTGTGACCCTGGGTCACTTAACCTCTGGCTGCCTCTGTTTCCTCATTTGTAAAATGGGGAAAAAAATGGCAGAATTTTTGTGAAGATTGAATTAAATAACATTTGTAAAGTGCTTAGTGTAGGGACTGGCATATAATAGGTGCTTAATAAATACTTATTTTTTTCTTCAAATGACTCACCCAACATAGACTTCCATCAGAATTCCATCAGATTCCTGGATTTATCAGTCCTGAAGAGGCAGGTCCTGTGAGTGAAAGTGACTGCTCATTTAGCTGTACCTGCACTACTGATGGCTTCTGGTGTCAAAACATTACCGTCCTAAAAGTGCCTGTGTTTGCTTTTGGATCTGTTTTCCAAGTATGTCCTTGATCATCTCTGCCAGGGCTGCCTAGTGATGGCAAGCCCCTTAAGGGAGAGGGCTTCATTTCATTTGCTTTGTATCAGGCCTGGACCAGCTCCCCATTCAGGTGACTGGGTATGGAGGAGGTGAGCAGGAGACCAGGAGTGCTTGTTAATCTGCTGGACCCTCAGTTTTGGGGATGAGTCTTTAAAAGTTATCAGGTGACTTTCTTTTTTCTTAAAGAGAGAAAAGAATTGAGTGCTAAGGTTGCTTGTGTTTCCAGGTAGAGGAAATACACAGCTTGTAAAATGTGAAGGATGAAAGGTATATTCCCAGATTCTCTTTTGGAATTATAGTTTGCTCATAACCTTCTGCTCCTTGGAAGGGTCTTCAAGCGGTCATTTAGTCTAGTTCTTTAAACAAAGGAACCTATTTAAAAATTTTCATGAATAGAAATCCCATATATGAACAAAAGAATACACAGTGAAGGTCAGAATAGCTGCTCAGGGCAGCAGAAGATGCTACCATATTCCAGACATCTCTCCCGTTCTCCTCGAGCTCCTATTATATTCTCCATCATTCTTGGCAAACCACCTTCCCTTCAACTCCCCTCAGAAATATTCTCTTAACCTCTAGAAGTGGACAATTGTGAGGTGGTTTTCTGTCTTTAGAAGTCTTCAAATAGAGCTTGGAGGCAAAGTTTGACAGAATTTTACCTTCAATTTATCAATAAACATTATGTATCAAGCATTGTGCTAAGTGCCGGAGATAAAAAAGAAGAGGCAAAAAGATAATCTCTGTCCTCTGAGAGTTTATAATCTTATGGATATCACTATTAATGTAGCTGATGATCTCCTTAACTAATAGAATTATTCCATCATACTGCTAACTCCTATATAGCTTGCAGCTCAATAAAACTTCCAGGCCCTTTCTATATTAATTGTTGTCCAGCCATATCTTCCCCATACGTCCTATACTCTACTTGCACAGTGGATGTTTTAAACCCAAGTCTAGTGCTTGGGATTTATCATCATCCTTTCTTTTTTTGCTAGATTCTGTCTACCATTGTAGCCTGCTGAAACCTTTTTGAATCCCAATTTCATCATACAGCATGGTAGCTAACCCTTCCAATTTTATATCCTCTCCAAATACAATGTGCCTGCATGACATCTATGCCTCCATCTAAGTCCTTGATGAAAAAGATTCAGCAGAAGATGGTGAAATTCTTTGAGTGGAAGACCCCTGGGTTTGTAGTCAGAGGATCTGGGTCTAAATTCTGACTGAATGACCTTGAGCTTTAAATCTGTAATCCTATCTTTCCTTCTTTTTCTGAATCAAAGTCTGCCCCAGATTGCTCATGAGTGACAGTGATCATTACTTCATTCAATTTTATTGTTCCACCTTTTCTGAATCCATTAAATTCAGCTATCCCCTAGCCTTTCATCCTGGTCATCCTGCCTTTTGGGTGAAGCTTCTTTCAAGGTGGTGGTGCAATTTAAGTATCTGTGGACTCATGAGTCTAGTAACATTGTTAATAATAATAATAATAATAATAATAATAATAATAATAATAAAATCAGATGAGTCTGGAATGGCCTACTGATTTGCTTTGAATGGCTCTTAGTGCGCACTTTGTTTTTTCTGAGTATTCATAAACCATCCTTATAATGATGTGTTCCAGAGTTTTACCATGAGCAACATCAAACTCTCAAAGATCACTCACTGGTAGTCTTGGTCTTGCTTCTTCTCAATTTCAAATTCTAGACTTCCTGGTCACCAAATACGGTGATTTTTCTAAATCCTCAATTTTCTTTATCCTTCCCCACCCCACTTTTTAAAAATAGCATTTCATGCCGAAGAAATAGAGAGATGGTACAGAAGTGCTTTGCTAGCTTATTATGGAATGCATTTTTTAAAACCCACATTGAGCCTGTTTATATTGCTAGCCTCTCACACTTCTACTAGTAGCAAGTTTCTCAAGTTTATTCCTTGATGTGTGGGGTTTTTTTTTTGTTTTTGTGTGTGTGTGTGTGTGTCTTAAAATGAGCTCTCTCAGCTTTCACAATCACTCTTTAGCTCTTGTTGTTCCAGGATTTATTGGCTAATTGGGTCCATGCTCTCTTTCTACCTAAGCCCATTGCAATTCTGTAAGCATAAGTCATATCCTTCTGAGCTTTCAGTTTTACAGTCTGCAGAGACTGTTTTTTTTTTGTTTTTTTTTTTTTAAAGTGGATCATTATAATGAAACCCCTCTTTGGGACTTGTCTTTTTATTTTTTTGAGATGCAGCAGCAGCAATAAGTGTATGTGTAGTTGGCTGGCCAATGGTTTTGTGTATGGAAGGAAAATATTTTCAGTTTTGTTTTTCAAACCTTCTGGGTTGGGAAGAGAGAGATGGCAACATGTTAAATTAGTCCTTTTGGCTAAAAAGTTAAGTTTGATTTAATTTAATAAATGTTTACTAAAAACTCTATGCAAGGATTGTGTCCTGCTTACAAAGATGAAAGACATGATCCCTGTCCTCAGGTAGTTTGCAATCTAAGAAGTGGAAGAAATAGAACATGGATGTATAAGTCTGAAAGAAGGGAGTGTGATGGGATAAAAGAGAGGAGTCTGGATTAAGTGCTTTAAGGAAATTTGCAGAGGCAAAGATCATTTTCAACAGGGGAGACAGAAACAAACGAGAAATTTGAAGCACATAGAGTATATGATCTCCAACCATCCTTCTGTATGATTCTTTCTTGTGATGGGATAGAGAGCTCAGAGCCCTTCTTCTCATCAGTTTGATATGAATTGTTTTCTGCTGAATGTCTTATCTTCCGTTTTCTGACACAGAAGCAACTAATCTTGTACTTCTCTGCCCATAATCAGCTTCAAGAACTTATCTTACAGCTATTATCCTCACTTATTTATCAGCTATTTTTATTTCAGGTCCTCTTTCCTGTCTCAGCCTCAGTTTCCTCATCTGTAAAATCAGGGGATTGTGCTAGATGGCTTTTAAGGTAAAAAATCTGATGTCATTCCCTGGGAAACTTGGGTTTTTATTTTTTGTTACCAAAAACTCCCACCAGATTTAAGATATGTTTGAGATCACGTAGTCCAGCCTATTTATTTGACAGACCTGCAAAAACCAGAGGATGAGAAGGCATGAAGGAGTTATACTCTCTAGCCAAAGGGTTCCTGTTCTGATGAGTTCAGAAATCTAGCTGATTCTCTAAATGCATTCCCAAAAATTGAAGGTGGGAAGGGACAGCAGACCTGCACATGACCAAGATTTCACTCCATTGCCCAGTGGATAGTCATCTAGCTTTTGTTCCACTATTCCCAGTGGATAGTCATCTAGCTTTTGCTTTAAGATTTTTAGAAAGAGGTGAGCCCACTGCTTCCAGAGATAGCTTTTAGTTTTAATTTCTCAGATATTAAGCCTGAAGTGAATTGCAAAGTTAGTAGCAAAGCTGGAACTTAGATGCAGGTTCTTGGAAGATCTTAGAGATAATTTAGTTTATCCTTTCTATTTTTTTGGAAAACAGAATAAAAATCCTGAGGATCAGAGAGGGGCAGTGACTCCAGATTCATATGCTTACCACATCTTGGTCCACTGTTACTCTTATCATTTCAAAAGAGGGACAGTTTCATATCATCTGAAAAGTCATTTTTATTGTTCATTGCCCCTTCCTGACCTCTTAAAAGCAGTGATCTCCTTGTATTATATTATTAACATTTCTCTTCCTTGAGTAATACTCATTTTCTTTTTAAAAGTTTTATTGATACTTGAAAAAAAGTCACTGTCATTTTCCTATAATACTACCCTCCTTTGAGACAGCTAATGGATGGCCTGGGAGTCAAAAAACACCCTACAAATTCAGCTTTAGATACTTCTTAGCTGTATGACCCCACAAGTCAATTAACCTCTGTCTACTTCAGTGTCTCCACTTATAAAATGAGAATGTAAAACCACCTACTTCATAGGGTTGATGTGAGGATAAAATGAGATGTTATTTGTAAAATGCTTTGCAAACTTTAAAATGCTATAGAAATTGTATTTGTAAAAAATATACAATCAAGTAACAACAAACCAATCATTAACCAGGCCTGACAGCGTATGCCTTGTTCCACCTCTCACTTCTAAGAAGAGAAGGGATATATGTTTCATCTTGACTCCTAGTACTACCATCCTTCTAGTCCTCCACCTTTGAAACTTCAGTGTCATCCTCAAATCTTTACTCTCATTCAGTCACTGCAACATCTCTCACACTCCCCTTAGCTTCAACAGTTCAGCTTCTCATCACTTCTCACCTGGACTATTTGAAAGTCTCCCATTTTGTCTCCCTCCCTCACTACTTCTTTTGTTCCAACCTGTCATCCACAAAGCCACCAAAATGATATTTCTAAAACATAGGTTGGATCATGACATTGCCCTTTTCTCCCATTTTCAGAAAAATCTAGTGGCTCCATGTTGCCTCTAAAGTCAAATAAAAATTCCCCTCTTTGGCATTTAGAACTCTTCACAACCTGTCCCCTTCCTACCTTCCCAGTCTTTTTTATCTTTTACTTTCTTCCTTATAGTCTGCTATCCATTATTTATATCTGTATTTTATTCCTTACACTTGATGCTTTGTCTTCTATATCTTTGCCCTGTTGGTATCCCATGTCAAAAATGTTTTCCCTTCTCACTTTCTCCTTTAAGCATTACAGATTTCCCTTGAGTTCATCTCAAGTGTGACCTTCTTTATGAAAACTTTCCCGATCCCCATTGCTGCTAATGCCCTTCATCTCCAAACTACCTTACATTAAATGTTTGTAAATAGGCATTATGTATATATTTATGTACGTGTATGTTGGTTAGAATGTAAGCTTTTTGATAAGAGTCTTTCATTTTTGTCTTTGTAGCTCTAGCATTTAGCACAGTGCTTAGCACATAGTAGGTACCTAATAAATTTTCATTGATTTCACTGATGTGAATTCAGATGTTTCCATGTTCTTTTCCTTTCTGTTGTTGTATATAATGGAAACATCTCTTTTCCTTTCACCCTGTTTCCTAATTATTCTTGATAGAACAGATTCTTATGATAGATAGATTGCTAGCTCATAGGATTTTAGTTTTTAAAGAAATAAGCTCTGAGGATTTTTCAAAGTTTAAATCATTAGCAGAAAGCATTTATTAAATACTGATCAGGATCCAAAGCATCTATTAGATAGTGAGAATAAAAAACCAAAAATGGATGATAAATTCTTGGTCTCCAGGTGCTTACATTCTGCTGAGGGTAAGATATCACATTATGCAAAGGAGTGTAATCAAGGAAAATCAAGGGAGGAAAAATTGCATGCTCTTTTCATACACCTGGAAGCATCATTAAAAGCCTCTTTGGGAAAGCACACACTGTACCACATTAGGGAGCTGTAAACTGTAACTAAGGGTTCCCAAGACTTTGGCATTGTGTTAAGCAAGGGAGGAAAAGAGACCAAAATCAGTCAGATATTGTCTCTGTGCCCGTACAAAGTATATACACAATAAAGAAGGCAAGGGAAGAATATGAAAAAACATTAATCTTAGTTCCTATTCTCAAGGAGAAGAACTTGGAGCTTATTTGGGGAGACAAGACAATTATACAGAAAGGTAATGAGATTACAGTATTCACATTAAGTGCCATGAGCTCTCAGAACTGGGAGAGGTAGCTGAAATTTGGTACAGATGATCAGGGAGGGCTTTCCCCCCAAAAAATGATTTCAGCTAGGCTTTAGGGGAAGACTACTAAGCAAGAATTAAGGCTCAAGGGGCAGAAAATCCCATGAGGGAAGGTAAGAATGTAGAAATGCACATGGTCTGACTCAAAAGCAGAGAATGGATTCAGTTTGGCTCTAGTGAGGGATCTGGATTGAGAAGCTCAAAGAGGTAAGTTGGGATCACTTAAGTGAACTGAATTGTCTTTGCCCATTTCTCATTCTTTTTTTTCTGCAAAGAGCTCATGTAGGCTAGTGATGAATGATTTTTCCCGTCTACAACACATTCTGTTGCATTTTTTATGTATGTCTTGTTGCAGAATCCTGCTTGTCCCTTCAAAACAGCTTAATTTTATTGCATAATATGTTACATAGAAAAGATAAAAAGCTGAGGTTGGAGTTTGTGTCCATGTAAAATTGCTGTCAAACCACACATCTTTCCTTGGAGAAGAAAAATGGGCTTTTTTCTCCTCATTCTTTTTTGAGGATTTGCTGAGAGAAAACACACACACACACACACACACACACACATACACACACCACATACATACACACATTTATGCATTCACTATTCCTTGGAGGGATCTGCATGCCCCAGCTGTTGTGCCCTAGAAGTCAACTTCTTCCCAAGCAGACACTTGGCCCTGGCTCTGGTCCTTTTTTTTGGGATAACTATGATCATCTCTCTTTCAGTTTATCTTCTTGCTGTTTCTTGTCTCTTAAACTCAGAGACAGAGTTGTGTTGTAGACAGAGCATTGTACTTCAAACTCTTTAAACCCAGATTTGAATCCAGCCTCACATACTCATTAATTATGGAGTGTAGGGAAATCATCTTTAAGCCTCAGTTACCTCACCTGGTGAATCAAGAGTTTGGACTTAATTGTAGGTTCTCTAAATCTATGATCTTATGACCTTTGATCTTAGGATACTATTCTGATACTTTTGGGAAAACTCTTGTTCGTTTCTTGGCTTTGGACAGATTTCTTTTAAAATCTCTGAGGTGCTCACCTCCCCTGCCCTTGAAAGGATGAATCTGTGGACTCTAGTCATCTTTTTGCCTCTTGAAATGGATAAAAGATATCTCCCTTAGCTTCTGGGTTGCGCAGGGAATTACCTGAACTTTCTGAGCCTGTCTTTGGAAGAGCGGTTCCCTCCAGGCAGACTCCATTCCTTATTATGAGTTCAGTTTTTAAAAATAGCCTTTAACCCCGTACTCACGACTCATTTTACAGATCAGAAAACAGAATCTCAGAGAAAGATTTGCTCACATTCACCCAGCTACTAAGAGACAGGCATTATTCGAGCCAGTGATTCTGTGCAGAACACCACACTGCTTCCCAGAATCTGCTACTTCTGCCAGGGTTCAAATCATGTCTGAGAGTATTAACTGTTGTTCTCTATGTGAAGACAGAGTTTCACTGAGTTCCCTACAGCAGAGAAATTATGTTCCCTTCTCTCTCTACAAACTTGAAATGTGGTCTGGGTAATACTTGGAGGATCTCTTTGTCTGCCATTGACCAAACTCTTGTATTCCTAGATCTCAGTGTGGCTGGAATCCCGTTCAGACAAGTGCCTGTTTTATTCAGAGCACTGTCCAAGGTATGAGAGGTACCAAATTTATATATGACAAGGTTCTTGCCTTTACGGATCTCACAGTCTAGCAGATGGATAAGACATCTATTGAAATTATAATTTTTCATCATAATATTTGATAAGAATATTAACAGAATGCAAAACAAAAATGTTAGGTGAGGTCCAAGGGCAAGGGGAGAGTTGTTATCTTCAGAGAAATCAGAGAAGACTTAAAGAGAGGAGGTGCTATCTGAATCAGGCATTAAAGAATGGGTCGGCTTTCAATAGATGAAGGTGTAGGGGGGATATTCCAGATATAAGGAACAGTGTGAGCAAAGGCATGGAGATGGGAGAATGCAAACTATGTTTTGAGAACCAGAATCCAGTTTGATTCTAATGAAGAAGGGTATGAGGTAAAGCTAGAAATGCGGGGTAGCAGCAAGATAAGGCGAGGACCTTGAGTGGTACATGAAAGAATTAAGACTTGACTTTATAGGCAATAGAAAACCATTTAATATTTTTTGCTACTTTGTTTTTATTTTTCTTTGATTTATTAGAGGAGAGTTTAATAGTATTTATGCAAAAAAAGTTAGATAATGAGAAAAAGGCTAGATTGGAAGGGAAAAATGTAGAAATGGTAAGAAGCTATTTCAGTAAGTCAGAGCATTGGTAATGAAGACATATGTTAAGATAATATCAGTGGGAATAGTCAGCAAGGCAAAAGTTGTCAAGTCAACTTGCATTTATTTAATTTCTACTAAATGCCCAGAACTATTGTAAATGCAGTAGATACAAAGAAAGCCCCCCCTCCAAAAAAAAAAAATTGGTCCTTGTTCTTGGGGAACTCAGTCTGATAATGTAGACAGCATGCAATGTGAAACATATTGTGGTGTTAGAGTCATTGGGACTTCCTAATTAATTGAATCTTCCTTCTCCATTCCCTCTGGTAAACAAAGATAACAGCAAAATTTCAGACTGGAAAGGCTGAGAGAAAGGTTGCACCTCTTCCCGAAGTAGTGAGGTCAGAAGGAGGAGCAAACTTAGGAGAAAAGATAAGAAATTCCTTCTGGGATTTGTTGAATTTGAGGGGTCCCTGGAGACTTCCTGGTGAATGAGTCCTGCCCAGTCTGGAGTTCTGACAAGAGGCCAGACTTGGGAGTCATCCACATAGAAACAAGGGGGAGAGAAGGGAAGGGAAGAAGTCTTTATTACAGTCCCACTGTGTCAGGTGGTATGCTAAGCACTCTATAAATATTACCTCATTTGATAAATGATCACTGAAGTTCTCTGGAGCAAATGATGCTGCCAAGGGAGAGACAAGATAAAATCTGGGGGGAGAATGTTGAGGCAAAGTGTGACCTTAAGGAATCAGAAAGAGATTAAGTTAGAGAAGTAACAGCCAGTGGTAGGAGAACCCAGGAAATGTGGTGGTGGATTGGATTGGATGAGTATGAGGTTCTTGTTAGTCTCTGAAAAAGCAGCTTCACCGCAGAGTTGGATTAAGAAAAGAGAGGAATAGTGAGAAAGTGGAGACATCATCTGGAGGCAAGTTTTTCAAGGAATTTGGCAAGAAAGGGGACAAGAAAGATGAGAAAATAAAAATGGAGGAGAGGAGCCAAGGGAAGACTTTTTTATTTTTATTTTTTAGGATTATATTCTAGGACCAATCTAGGAAAGAAAGAGGGATTTGGAGATATTTAGGAAAGAAAAGTTGATGATTGGAGCAAAATTAGAGAGGGCTTTGGGAGTGAGGGATTAACTTTCTTGAAGGGAAGGAATGCCTCTTTTTCCAATACTGAAGGGACAGAGAGATTGGGGGATGATGCCATAAGGTTTTGAAGAATAGAGAGGAAGTGAGGGTGCTATTATCATATACATATTAAGCAATGATCTCAACTGGGTGGCACAGGGAATAGAGCGCTGGACTTGGAGTCAGAAGAGTTGGATTTAAATTTTGCCACAGTTATTTGATAAGGTAATAGGGAACCTCAAAATGATGAGGTAACATGAACCCAATTAATTGAGGTCTAGTGGCAAGATGTTTATTGCCAGGTTTGGAAGCAAGGTTAAGGTCTGGTTAGTAAAAGGCATTAGATAGAGGAAGATATACGCCGAAAGCAGCGGGGACAGAGAATCTCTGATGCAAGCATCTTAGCTGGCATCTTTCAAATCTCTGAACCAAATATGATTCTGGCTTTGCTCTTTTTATCTGCTTGAAGAAGTAATAGGCGGAGCTCAGGTTAATTCCTTAAAGGCCAGATTTTTGGCGGGCTTTATCCAAGCCAGCTCAGATCCAGTGGGGGGCTGGGTACAGCCCAAACTGGATCAGATACAGATCTTTTCCCTTAGGAATATCTTGTCCCAAAGGTAGATCAGACAAGGAATCTTAAAGGGGCTACACCCGTACATGTTGACTAGCTGTGTGAGCCTGGGCAAGTCACTTAAACTTGTTTGTCTTGGCTTCCTTCTCTGTAAAATGAGCTGGAAAAGGAAATGACAAACCACTCCAGTATCTCTCCCAAGAAGACCCCAAATAGGATCATAAAGAGTTGGACACTGCTAAAATGACTGAATTTTTCTTAGTAAAATAAGATGTTAATTATTATAAGTGTGGGTGACAGGGACTTTTTATATTTTTTTTCCACTAGTGACTCTTTTTCACCTGAGAAGTTTTTATGTGACCCTGGGTATATAGGGATATAAAATAGTTTTAAAAATCAAATATTTACTGATGATAAATCTTTAATTTTGTAATTCCCCACATTCAGTTATGTGACCCCTTATGGAAGCAGGAACTGCAATTTAAGAAGCTGGGCTTTAGAAGGCCTGAGGAGAAAGGACATTGTGAGAAACAGCTGCTGACCAGCAGCCTTAGGTTCCTTTTTGATCTCCGAAGATTCGTGAAAGGTGCTTAATCAGTCAGCCAACAGGCAGTGCTTTTAGAGTGTGTTGCAAAGCTCTGTTTGTCCATCCCTGAACTTGTAGGGCCCCTGTCCTCAAGCTCTTGCTCTTATGCAAAGGAAAGAAGTGCTATGATTTCCTGTAGCCATTTGTTAACAAACTCTGAGAATTCTTTGAATGGAAAGAGGGTCATCGCTGATTCTGCCTTTTCAACTTAGGAACAGGCTTGTCTCCTTTTGCATAGAAAGTAGATCTCATTTCACTGACCTCCAAGGGGAACAATCCAAATTCTTTGGCTATACTGGAATTTTGTTGTATCAAATAATAGGCTATTGTTATTAGCTTGAGTCTTTCATTGTAAATGTATTTGTTGTCTTGGGATGTAAGCTGTGATCATCCCCCACCCTCACCCTCATCAGGTCAAACAAGCCCAGTTCCTTCAGATTTTCTTTCATCACGGGTCCTGTTTTTCTCGTGCTTGGATCCTTTATGAGTTCTTCTCTAACCTCTGGCCTAGTTCTCTGTTACATTCTTGAATTGTGAGCCCAGAACCGGACGCAGGACTGCTGGACAAAGGATTCGGTGTCGGTGTCTGGTGGGGCTCCTCAACCCTTCACGGGCAAGGTGGCGTTGGAGAAAGCCACTGTTCGCCAGCATCTTCTTCCTGCTTCCTTTTACTCTTCAGCTGCCTTTCTTGTTCTGGTGAATCTCCTTTGTTTTTTTTAAACTACAGCCTGTAACATAAGTTGATCCTGCTTCTCTAATCCCATTACCTTATTCTAGCTTCTGTCTATTCCTCTTTCCACAGTGCCGGTTTTATCTCAATAACCAAATTCTGTCCAGGATTCACACTGCTCTGATTCTGCTCCTTTCTTGGGACTTTTCACTTCTGTTCTCTGATTCCTCCTTTTGTAGGAGAGTTTTCCTGCTGGATTCTAATCCAGTACCCCCTATCCACCCTCCAGGCTGGGTTAAGAATGCTGCCAGTCATCACATTCTTGGGGCGGCATCAATTTGTCTTTTTCTTGAGAAAAAAATGAGGGGGGGAAAAGTTATAGAGAGACATAATAAAGGTATTATAAAGATGGAGATTTAAATTTTGAGATGAAACCTCAACGTGATGGGAAGTCTCAGCGAAAAGTGGGGCATTGGGTCACTGCCCATGTCATTGCTTGGGTATGCAGTACTTTGTTAATGGGCACTAGAGACATTTCTGCTTTGTTCCTGAGCTTCCCAGGAGCTGATCAAAAATGCCTCTGCAATCCTCAGCAAGAGGAGCAATGATGCAAGGGGATGATTGACTCTTGGCTTTGTTCTGAGCATTCCTAGGCTCTGGGGAGAATTTGCTGCCGGGGTGAGACTTGTGAGTTGGCGTCGTGCACTCCTGAAGTTCCCTAGCTCCCCGTTCTCACAAAGGCTTTTCGAAAAGGATGGATGTTCATCTTGGAGCTTTCTTCCCCAGGGAAGTAGCTGGGCTGCTCTGAACTTCAGCGCTCTGAGATCTCCATGGATGGGAAGTGCCAGGGTCTTCTGTTTGAAATCTGAACAACTCAATGGATTTCTTCCTTGGATATTTAGAAAGAAGCCAGATTTCCTATCCTTAACTTGTAAGTGTCACTGATTCTGCTCAGGATACTGAGATACAAAAGTGTTAGCAGAGGGGGATATATTTGCTAATTTTAGTCATTTTAGTCATTTTTTTGAGTTATAGCCCAGTTTTTTTTTGTAGGCAAAGCAGTGAGATGTCAGAAGCACTCACATGCTCCTTCTCTATTCTGCTCAGGTACAGGGTCAAAGGGTAGAAACGGATGGGTTTTTGGTGACCTAAATGTTGTGATTCTCTACCTCTGGCACCAGACTTTTGAGTCCAGAAAGATTCATTCCCTTCTCCAAGGGTCTCTTGGGGGCTGTATAGAACGCACAGACAGCTCAGAGCACAAGCATCCCTTCCTGCTGGTTTGTCAGGCTGGGGGTGACTCTGGCTAATCCAGCCACTGCCAGAACCTCGCGAGACATTCAGTCTGGGGCTGCCTTTGCCTGTTGCATTTGGTTACCATGGCAGCAGGAAAATGGGGGAGAAACTGAGACACCTGAGATACAGATGCAGAAACTTGAGCTGTTTAGTTTTCCTGCCCAGAGAAGGCGATGGCATTAATGAAATGAGCAGGTAGGTAGCCGACTGTGGCGCTGCCCAGTTGACCTAGAACCTGGGGGGGGTGTCGGTCCGGCTCTCGGCGTCGTGTTCAGAGAAAAGGCTGGGTTTGGGGGCATGGTCCTACTGGAGGCGGCTGCCTTGATAGATCACTAGGGAAACACGTCGACCACTTGATGGCTGCTAAATCCTCATTCTTATGTTGGGTGGAAAAGCTCTTGGTTTGTCTGCTTCTGTGCACAAGGGGCTTCTTGCTAGTAGAATCCTGTTGTCCCCCTCGTCCCGTTAGCTTGCATTTGCTGCGTTCCCCTCCGTTCCTTCCAAACTGGTAACAGTATTTCCACTGGGAAATACTCCTTGGGTCAAAGAGCCTATGAACCTGGTTTTCTAAAAAGATTTTTATAACTGCATTTCCGTATTACTCTGTTTTCTTTGTAATCCTGTGTGTTGTATTGTAGATTGTTATACAAACAATCCCAAGAAGGGTTCCATAGGCTTCATCAGTTTTCCAGAAGGGCTGACAGATATTACAAGGTTAAGGACCTCTGGTTTAGAGGTACCCCAGAAACTGGTTGCATAGGAGGGGGATGATGGTCATGAAAAGGAACTAAGTTTCCCAAGACTGAGCTAGGGGAGCCAGACCTGACAGAGGCATGTGTGGCTGGCTGCCTCCCAGATGTTGTGTTTGCCAAGTGAGATGATGCTGTTTGGGCTGGCGTTCTCCCCAAGGGGTTCAGGGGTGTGTGTGTGTGTGTGTGTGTGTGTGTGTGTGTGTGTGCAGCCTAGACATACAGAAGAAATTGGGAGGCTGCAGAAGGCACTCTGAAAGTGAGAATTGAGTAATAAGTGTGGGGGGCCCGGGGTGAATGGGACCCAGTATCAGACAGTTCCCCCAGGCTGTTGGGAGTTCGAAGCAGGCGTTGGCAGTCTGTCTGGTGTCTGGGACATTTACCTCCTCCTTTCCCTACTGTTTACCCTATCCTCCCTTTTCCTCCCCCCACCCCCAACCCTTTAAAACAGTAGGTGTGCACATGCTTGCTCTGCCTTAAAGAATTCAGTGTCATTTCTCTGTGAGCTTTCTGCCCCCTCCTTCCTGCTTCAGTGTCTCAATTATTTCAATTGAGCTGTGTGTGATTCCCGTAACACAAAGCACAAAGGTGTGAGTCTCTTTTTCAACAACTGGTGAGCCACAGGTGTTGCTTTAATGACACTTGACTTAAGTGGTCCCCGTGGTATCTCATCTTCTTCCCCATCCCATACCTTGCCAGGCCGGGATGGAATGGTTCCATGTCAGGGACCCCGTGGAGATTTCAGTGAGCCCCCAGCCAGTAGCTGCTTATCAGCCTCATAGAGAGGGTTTAGGGAACTGTTTATAGAAAATATTTGCTATTTTTTGAAGTTAATTATATAACAGCTTGAGTTCTCTGGAGAGAGGATACCATGGAAATAAAACAAACCGTGAGTTTAATTTAAATCCTGGAGTCTCCAAGTGCAATTTGGTTGGTAATGTTACCTAATGGTAAGACTATGTACACATGTGTGTGCATGTGTATGTGAGTGCGTGTGATTGTATGTTTACATAAACCCAGCAGCCTGCTGTCTTTAGTGGAAGAACATTCCAATCCCTACCTAGGTGTACTATCTGTGCTTGCTGTGTGTGGCCTGCAGGGGCATATGTTCCTTCTTAGACCAAGACTTATTTGGGGGTCTCATCCTCCTTTTGGCAGCCTGTTGAAGCTTATTCCAGTGAATCCTTCTCATATTTTAAAAATGCATAAAATAAAAATACTTTGCAGAAAAATTAGTCATATTCAACATTTTCTCACAATATGAAAGGGAAAAAAATTCCAGTTGACTGTGTGTGGTACACACCTGTCCTCCCCACTAGTGGAGAAGCTGAAACTGGTAGATTGGGTGGAGAAGTTCTGAGCTACAACAGCCTCTGATGATTGGGATGTCTGTTCTAAATTCAGCACCAATATGGTGAGGCACCGGGAGCTCCCTAAGGCTTTGTGGACTGGCCCTTGTTCCCACGCTGATAGTAAGGGATTGGGTCTGTGAATGGCCATTACTGGTGTGAGAGAGGGAGATCTAATCATCTAAAAAGAGGAAGAAGAAGTTCATGGGACCGCAGGTCAAGAAACTGTTATACAGAGAGATTCAGTTCAGTTCAGGGCACAGTACCAGGCCCTCGGGATCCTAAAATAGGTTAGAACAAAACTTTCTCTCCAAAAACTTCTCTGCTGATCTGTGGGAAGAGATGTAGGTTCCACCCCATGTCCTTAGGTCTGTCCCTCTGCCCCAGGAGACCGGCACCTTTCTGAACACAGTGATTTCTTTTCTCAGCACCCCTGTTGTTGTCCTGGCCTTCCCTGTGCTAAGTACACATCCTCTCACGTTGTAGTGTTTGGAAATGACTGTGCAGGTATTTTGGTTCAACCCGCTCATTTTTACAGATGAGCAATTTGAGACCCAGGTCCCATAGATAGTTAAGTGGTAAAAGTAATTCAAACCTGGTCCTCCGACTTCAATTCTAGTCCTCTTTTCACTCTTTACTTAGTAAGACAAGAAAGGACATCTTTGCTGCTTCTTCTGCGAAATGAAGGGAGGGTTTCAGCCTCTAAAGGTCGTCTTAGTTCTAAGTCTGTGATCCTGAGCTGGACACAGAGGAGAGACAGAAGTGGAGTGTTTGAAGAAATTGGAAGAGGAGGGAAAGGAGAGGATGTCAGAGAAGGCTCATGGAAGAGCTCAGACTCAGGGTGCAATGTGAAGGAAAAGGAACTTGACCAGATGGACGAGATGCACATTCCAGGTTTGGGGGGACCGTGTGAGCCCCGGCATAGAGATGGAACTGGATTTTTTCCAAAGGACTTGCTGCTTGAGGCATTTTTATGTAGTTGAGAGCAGTGTCATGATTCATAATTTTATTTATTCATTTAATTTTAATAGTATTTTATTTCTCCAAATACATGCAAAAATAATTTCCAACATTTGTAAGACTTTGTGTTCCAAGTTTTATTCCATTTATCCCTTACTTTTCCCTTCCCCAAGACAGCAAGCGGTCATATAGGTTATACATGTACAGTCCTTTTAAATATATATCCACATTTGTCATGTGATATAAGAAAAATCAGATCAAAAGGGAAAAAGAGATTTGTGATTTTTAAAAAATATTAAGCATTTAGAATGGAATAATTACAAAGCACATTGTATCCTTTATCTTGTTTGATCATCACCCTTAAAGATTCAGAAGTCAACTCTTTTTTTCTTCCATTAACATTAATTTTGTTACTTATTGATTATATTGTCCTTTTGTGGCAGATGACCTTAGACAGGTCATGTCATTTCTCTGAAACTCAGTTTCCTCATCTGTAAAAGGAGATATCCATCTGGATGAATTCTTAGGCAACAATGTGCTGGGAAATCCTTTATTGACTGATTCTCTGGGAGGGACAGTATAAGTATGACACACTTTAGAAAGTAATCTGCATTTTTAATATTTTCCCATCACTTTCAGTCAATCAACAGAACAATAAATCAAGTCTTGATTTATAGCTTTTGCTGATTTCTAAGATGTAAATGCTTACCCTGACAGTTTTCATAATCAGCTCTGTTTCTGTCTGTCTCTGTCTCTGCCTTTCTCTGTTTCTTTGTCTCTCATTGTCTTTGTCTTTCTGTCTCCATCTCTCTGTCTCTCTCCTCTCACTGTCTCTAGTCTCTGTCTCTTCTATCTGTCTTTCTGCTCTCCCTGTCTCTCTCTCTTCTGTTTCTCTCTCTTTCTCTCTCTCTCTCTGTCTGTCTTTCTGTCTCTTGTTTAAAATGATTCTAGCCTATCCCTGTTGAGCCCTTCTAGATCTATGATCCTACCCCTTTCTAGACTCTTACATTTGCCTTTTCTGTTAGTTACTTACTGGAGAAGTAAGAATTAGGAAGAGGCCACCCATTGTATGGATGGAAAATAATGGGCAAAGTTACCTGTACCTGATCAAATGAGAGATCACTGGGGTCAAAACCTACAAAGGTTTCAAATCCCTTTCCTCATTAGCTCCTGCAGACAAATGCATTCTAATAGCCTTCTCCCCTCCCCTCTTTTTAGTGGAAGGACTGTTGAGCTAACTTTCTGGCTCGCTCTTTATCCTCGGCCCACGATCCAGCAGCCAAATAATCAACATTCCTATAACCCAAGACAAGGAAAGAGAGGTCTTTGTTTGCCTCGTCCCACTGAGGCTCAGGAATCTCATAGCATGGGAACCCATGGGCTTTGAAGTTAATAATCTTTCTTTAACGACACTGGGATGCTCCTGATATGGCCTTTCTGTCTTGTCTTTCCCTCCCTCCTGAGCATCTCAGTGACTCGCGTGTGCTGTGGGCCATCTATGAATGCTTATAAACTGTACAGTTTTTCCTAGATGTTAATCTCAGCTCAACGGATTTCCTGTCTTTTGGAACTGGGAACTTTCTCTCTAAAAGTCAGAGGGGTAAATGGCTTCTACCCCAAAAGAGCTGAAAGTGAATTGGTTTGGATTCTCCCAAGTCCAGTAAGTCTAAAATACAGAATGAGCCTACAGGATGTGACAGCAAAGTAAATGGATTGGTTGCTAATAACAACAGCATCTGATATTTATATAGCACTATTAGGTGGGCAAAGTACTTTACAAATATCTCATTTTGTCCTTACAACAACCCTGGGGGAGAGATGGTGAGCAGCTTGAGAACAGGAAATATCTTTTGTCTTTCTTTATATCTCTAACAGTTAACCACAGTGTTTGGCACATAATAAATGTTCATTGGCTTTGTGTTTTTATTATCCCCCTTTTACAGAGAGTGACTTACCTAGGATCACATGGTCTGTCTGATGCCAGATTGTGACTCAGCCCTCTTATTGACTAGCTTTGAATAGGTATCCAATAGGGTGCTAGTCCCGTCCAAGAAGTTACTTTGGGTGGCCATATTCTCATTTCAGTGAGTTTAGAGGGTGGGGTTGCTAGATTTGGCATTGAGAAGTTTTAAATTCTGATTTAAATTTTTAAATTCTGGTTTTAAATTCTACCTCAGACTTTTGGGGGTGAATTACTTACTTTTTCTGAGCCTCAGTTTTATCATCTGCAAAACTGAGGAATTGACTAAATTTCTTGGTTGAGGCTCTTTGTAGACTTAAATCCTTGCTCTGTTATTTGCTTGTGGAAGGTTTAAAGTAATGAGAAGTTATGGAAACTTGGAGTTCCCTGGTCCTAGAGGCAGGTGGATCATGATCTCTCCCTTTAGGCAACACTTATTCTGGTAGAGTTGATTTTCATGAGATTTATCCCCTCTAGAACCTTCAGTGTCCCAGAGAGTTTGCTCAGGTTCATTTGGCGGATGTGGAAATTGAGGTACAATAAGATTATAAGAAGAGCACACAGCTAGTAAATGACCAAAGTGGGATTGAACCCAGTCTGTTGCCACATAAACTATACTCCATTGCTTTTTGCTAAAACAGCTGATTATTAGAGAGTACAGGTCAATGGTAACCTCTTTCCCCAGCCAGGATCTCAGCCTGGATTGGCGTAATAACAATGGCTTCTACCCCACTGCCCCTTTTTTCTCACTTCCTATTAGAGGAATGTCACCTCCATTCAGTGGATCACACTGACCAGATAACATTTCCAGAACCCAGTGTAGGTAGAGGGAATGGGTTTCTGCTGACAAGAACTGAGTTGGTCCAGTCGGAACCTCTCTCCCAACTCTGGAGCTTGCGGGATGGGGGGGGACCACTGAGGAAGCCACATGAAGCTGCTCTGCTTAGAGGCAAGGGGCCAGACTCAGTGCCCTCCCACATCCTTCCCGCCTCTCGAACGGGTGCTGGCTTCCCCGCTGAACACCGCCTGTGCCCAAATTGAACGGTTTGGGCTCAGTGACATTTTCTCAGTGGAGAGAAGTAACCAAAAGCCTGGCGAGGAAGGGGAAAATGGGTGGAGAATCTGGGAAGCTTGTGCCTGAGCCGATAAGAAGGCAGTGACGTTTTGGGGGGGTTTTCTTCCCTCCTAGTGGAAAGCAAACCTCCCACCATCCAGTGCCAACAGTGACTGGCCCTCCGGCCACTCCAGAAGTCTCGTACCTACTTGTGCCATCGGTTAGAGGCTGCTTCTGTGAGAGCTGGGGGATGTCTTCGCTCTGTCCTTAGGGACTCAGGGCTGGTTTGGAGAACCAGCAGAACCCCTGCCTGGAGCCTGGGACTCTTTGTCGGACTCCCTCTCGGACAGTTTCTCCAGGTTATTTCTGGGCTGGAGCGCCTCATTTGTCTGTGAACCTGCGAGGCCATGGAGGGGTGTGGCAGCCTCCCCCTCTGACTCTGAGATCAGGTTTCTACCTGCCCCGAGGTGGAGAGCCTCGCTTGGCACTGAGCATCCCTCGGCCGCCCGCTGGGCAAGCGGTAAACAAGAACCCAGTATCTTTGGGAGCTTGAGCTCCGCTGCTCAGAGGGAGGCTCCTCTCCGGGAGACTGGTGAGTTGGGAAGAGACCGGAGCTAACTTTTTTGCTTTTTCAAGAACGAGTCCTGAAGTTTTCATGGAGGTAATCTGCTGGCTGTGTGTGTAGGGACCACGGCAGGGACTTGGGGGGCATTCCAGAGGCAGGTGGAAGAGAGCTCGGGCACAGTGTCTGGGGATGATTTGTGAAGGGCACATTGGAGGCTGGCTGGATTTCCATGAGTGAGGCTGGGTACTAGGAAATAGTGAAACCATTTTTTTCTCCAGAGATGTGTTCGGTTAGCGTCCCCACCTTCTTCCCCAGGTGTCGGACAAAGGGTTAAGCCTCTCTGCAGGCTCTATTTTGGGGAGAACCAAGAGTTCTCAGAATAGAATTCTTTGTTATGTGGTCTATTTTGGGATGTGGGCCCCGTGGGCGTTTATGTAAGCATTTCTGTATCTGTGTGTATTTAGGGGGGCAGGGAGCAAGGAATCATCTCTAGTTACTAATTATAAGCAGTTTTTTTCTGGGATCCTAGGCAGATGGAGGTGTGTGTGTGTGTGTGTGTGTGTGTGTGTGTGTAAGGGATGGATTACTGGGTGCCAAGGGATGGCTATTGAGTAAATCAGTGAATGTGTAGTTGTGCGCCTGTGAGCAAATACTGCATGTGAAGGGAAGAAGGAGAGGTACTTGACTCCCTTGAGTGTTGGATTGGCATAGAAAAGGCGGCCATCAGGACTGAATGATTCTCCCCCTCCACCTCCTTATTGTCCAATGCATGGGGTCCTACGCTGCCTCTTTACGTTATGAATTTGGGAGATCCTGGGCAAGCCACTGAGGCTCTGGGAGCCTTCATTTCCGTGGCTGAAAAGTGAAGGTCTTGGAGTACATGGTCTTTGAGGTTCTCAGAGCTATGGTCCGAAAAGCCTGTGTGTCTTCTCTGTTTATCAGCCCAAAGCTGGGATTGTGTCTGGCTGATGGACAGGCAGACGGAGTGTTGGACTTTAGAAATTGATGGAAGCTGCATATGCTTGCTCCACAGAGACCATATTATATATGCTTATATAATTATATATATTATAGTGTATAGTTCTAGAACTCAAAGAGACCTTAGTGGTCATTCAGTTTAGCCCCTTCCTTTTACAGATGAGAAAACTGAGGTCCATGAAGTTTAAAGGGCTTACCCAAAATCATAAAGGTGGGAAATGACAAAATCAGCATTCTTCTGACTCCCGGCCCATTGCTGGGGCTCTGTGGACCCTGACCCTTTCTCAGGCAGAAGCCTCCCACCTCTGGTCTTCTCGTGTTTGACTCTGCTGCTTCTCCTGTCTGCCTTTAGGCCGAATCCGCATATGTCAAAGCAAGAGTTTATGAACCAGAGACCCTCCAGCATGGTCAGTGAGACATCCACAATTGGAACTGCATCTACTCTGGATATGAAATCAGGACCAAGGGTAAGTAAGTCCCAGCTGGCTCAGCTGTACCTCTCTTTCTCTGTAACTTTACCCATGGCCTGTCCGAGGGAAGGCCAGAGTCCAGGAGAGGCCTTTGGAAAGATCCCTCCATTTTCATGGTACATCACACTGTTCAGAGAGCCCTCCCACCCATTATCCTGCTTCATTTACTTGTTTAATTTTCATTCATTAATTTGTTTATTTATTTATTTTTGAGTTCGAGTCTCCCCTTCTCCTCACACTGGAAGTATAACAGCCTTTCATAGCTCCACTGCTATCTAATCTGAAGGTAGAGATTTCTCTGTTTCCCACCTGGGCTTGTTTGAACCCCCTTAGGCTAGCTTTTGGTCCTTCCTATACTCCCTGGGTACTCATCATATTGGCGCTAGTGGGCTTAAAATGCCCCAAGTCAAGTGATCCACCAGCCTCAGCCTGGGATCCTTATCTTGGGTTTCTGATTCACTTTGGTGAGACTGGGGTACCTATACCTACTTCTCTCTACCTAAGAGCTTGGATTCAGTGCAGCCCACTAATGCTGCAAGTAGAACTGGTTTTTTTTTTTTTTCATTTTTAAAAGCACCTGTGTTTATCAAAGCCATCCTGTGCACATGTTCCTGGGGGGGACCTGGAGACACCTAAAAGTTGATCCCACAGAATCATAGGAGTTCAGAGCTGGAAGGGATCTTGGGAAGCAATCTTTTACATTTTATGGAAGAGGTTATAGGCGCAAAATGGAAGCAATTTACCCAAGAATACACAGTATTTGTTGCAGAGACTTATGTCCAGACTCCTGCTCTGGTCACTGTTTCTTTTGTAAGTGATCCTAGATTAAACAAACCTGATCTGCCTCGTTCAGGCTACTAAAGGACACATTGGGATCACTGTACTAGTGGAGATTGGCAATACTCAGTCTGGAGGCTAAAGTCGTTTTTTTTTATTGTTATTATTGAGTTATTTAAGTCGTGTCTGAATTTTTGAAGTGGTGCGCTTTGTTCTTCCCCAGCTCATTTTACAGGTGAGGAAACAAGCAAATAGGGTGAAGTGACTTGCTTAGGGTCGTACAGCAAGTGTCTGAGGTTGGATTTGAACTCATGAAGATGAGCCTTCCTGATTCCCAGCCCAGCGCTCTGTGCATTAGAGCACCACCTAGTTGCCCCTCTGGAGTCTAAAGACTGGTGTTCAAATCTCAGCTTGGCTAATTTGGCGAATTCTTAACCTCAGTTTCCTATTCTGCACAAATTGAACTCTGTGCAGCCATAAGTGCTGTGAGATTCCCTGATGGTTTGTGTCTGTCTAGAGCCATCTTTCTAGGTCTTGGAGTCTCTCTGTCCCACTTCATTATATAGCCATACATTTCTAGAATTGGATGTTCCTGCTCTGGCTTCCATGCTTCCAAGTCAAATGAAGGTTCCTGATTCTATTATTGTTTAAAAAAAGCAGGAGTTGGGAAGGGTACCACAGTTCCTGGAACTGGGAGTTTTTTCTTGAATCAAAACTAAATCCCTCCTAATACTCTAGTTAAAATCATGAAGTTGTTGGGTTTTTTTTTTCCTCCCCTAGGTTATCAAGACTGGCAAAATTCACAGCTTTGGAAAAAGGGACCAGGCTATCAGAAGAAACCCCAATGTCCCAGTGGTGGTGAGAGGATGGCTGCACAAACAGGTGAGGCTTCAGACAAGACGAAGGCTTATCACCAGAAAAAGTTAAAAAAAAAAAAACCAACAAAAACTCGGAAAGCGTTTCTGTCTTGAGATGACCACGTAACAGATATATTCAAAAAGTGCTTCCCATACCTTCCTTCAGAAAGGCTCATCAGTCACAAAAAGGCCCACGAAGCAGTAGATCATGCGGAAAAGCTTTCTGGCTTGGGTGGGAACTCATCTCTGCATAATCCAGCATTTATTTAACGCATGAAGGGAATTGTGAACTTGGGCAAGTTACTCAATCCATTTGAAACTCGCTTTCTGTATCTGTATCTGATATATTAATCACACTCTTTCCCTGCCAGGATTGTGGGAAGAAAGATGCTTTGTAAATCCTGTAGTCCCGTAGAAATATATTTTTTATTACAAAGGCTACAGTGAGACTTTGTTACTTGCCCCATTCAATTGTGCAACAGTAGCAGGGTGGGGAGGGCTGTGCACGGGGTCCCTCTGACTTGATGTTCTGTACTTTGTAGGACAGCTCTGGGATGCGGTTGTGGAAGAGAAGATGGTTTGTGCTGGCAGATTTCTGTTTGTTCTACTACAAAGGTGAGCAGACATTCTCACTGGCAGAGAAGGAAGTGGATGTGAAGCCCCCTTTTTAACAAACTAGAGGGGGAGCCCATCCTAGGCACAGGGGATAGGGTGAGTAAAGGTATAGGAGCATGGGAGAGAATACAAGACATGGAGAGAAGATCAGCTTGGCTAGAGCTTAGAGAGAGCAAAGGGAGGAAGGAAGGCAATCTCTCCTGTGGGAGGTTATTTAGATCCTATTTGGTTTGATTCATTTACATACTAATGCACATCCCATAATTCTTCCAAATCTCATGCCATGGAGAACACAGACCTGCTGTGGAAATTTTACAGTAAAATTTAAGAGATAAACTGTATACGAATGCATACACAGGCAAGGCATAGAATTCAGTGCCCTCAATGGGCATGAGTGTGGAGGCAGAAAACTAGGTTGGTATCTGCCCTCTCATGGAGTTTATAATCTAGGAGAAATCTGTTCTTTCTTCTGTGAATTCCTAGGTGACCTCTTGGGGACTCTTCTATCTACAAACTCAGGCCCCTTTGATCCTCTTCATCTTATAAAACTTAATTACCCAACTAACTTACTCTGCTCAGCTCCTATCCTGTCCATTCATGAGGCTCCTCTGATTCCCCCCCCCCCAGTCAGTGCCAGCCTTTCCCCCTTCAGCCTCACTTAAGGCTTAATTCTGTACCCCTCATGTGTTGTAGTCTTGTCTGATAGAGAGGGTAAGGTTCTATTTTTACATTGTGATCTCTCCCCCAGTGCCTGATGCAGGGTTCTGCCCAGCCTTGTCATCTATTAAATGTTATTATTCAGAGGCATGATTGGTATATGAGAAAGAATATTGCCTGGCCCTCATAAGTACTAATTGTGTAATCATAAAGTCTCTTTTATATCTCTGAGTCTCAGTTTACCCATCTGTAAAATAGAGAAAAATGATAGCTGTTGCAGCTACCTCACAAAGTTATCATGAAAGTCAAATGAAACTACGTGTGAAATATGTTGAAAACCTGTCAAATTTTTTCTTGTTTTTTTTTTTTTTTTTAAACTAGATATATGATTTCAATGGGGAAGTTAGGTAGTTTGGTGGAGAGAGAGTTGGATCTGGAATAATTTATTAGCTATGTGACCCTGGACAAGTCACCCTGTCTGCTTCAGTTTCCTCGTCTATAAAATGAGTTGAAAAGGATATGACAAACTATTCCAATATCTTTGCCAAGAAAACCCCAAATGGGGTCACAAAAAGTCGAGCATGACTGAAAATGACTTGAAAAAATATTTGATTGGTGTAGGGAAGTGAGGGAGTCCCCTCCACTAATGTATTGGCTCACAGATACAGAACTGGTCTGGATTGTAGAGAACTATAGTTTATTCCCCTAATTTTATAGATGAGGAAACTGAGGCAACTCCCTGGGAATTGAAGTGACTTCCCGCACAGGTTAGAGATGCAGGCTGGCCAGAGCAAGTGTGATATCAGCAACTTTGTAGATTAGATCCCCAAGGAGAATTTATATACAGTGAAGTTATAGGATTTAGAACAAAAGGGACCTTGAAGTTGCCTAGTTCAAGCATCTCATTTTGCAGAAGCAGAAATCCAAACCCAGAGAAGCTCAGTTATTTGCCCAACCTTACCCAGGTAGCAAACATTAGAAGTAGAATCTATCAGATTCCACATGATTCCCATTCTGCCATATTGCCTCCCCTGTATTAATCCACTCTTCTGCAAATATGCATTTATTAAGCACCAACTAGGTACCAGGCATTGTCTGAAGTCCTGAAGATACAAAACCCAGAAATGACAGTGCCTGTTCTTAAACAGCTCACAGTGTAATGTAGGGGAGGGAAGACAACATGCAAGGGAGACTGGGAAAGATTTCATGTAGAAGGTGAGGTTTCAGAGTCCTCTAGCATCCATTTTTGTAAGATTTCAAGTTCCAAATTTTTGGAGTTCTCTAAACTTAAGTGAATTATCCAGGATCTCCCAGCCAGTAGATGTCAGAAGCAGGGTTTGACCCCAAGTTTTCCTGCTCCTGAAGTCAGTTCCCTATATGATGGCATGCTGCCTCTTGTTAGCTGTTATTATTATTGTTTAATCATTTCATTTTGTAATCCTGGCTCTACCCTCTGGCAGAGATTGCTTATGCCTTGTCTATTCTTATCTCCACCTGTTGAAACTTGTTCCTCTATTTGAGATCAGCTTGGGTGCCACTGTGGTCTCCAGGATGCCTTCTCTCTTCCCCTTTATCCCCCCAACTTCATTTTTCTAGAGGACTACATCTGGAGCTCTCCCCTATCCCACCCTGTCTCCCTTGCATCATATCTCCAAGCACAACGAGACAAAGCAAGGCTTGATGAACCATCGGCTAGAAATGCTATAGAGGGGACTCTTACTCCTTTATGATTAGGTCTAAATCCCCTTTGTGGTCCCTTTAGAGCTCTGAGATTCTCAGGTTCCAATCCTGGAGGGCAGAGACCTTAGTCCTTTTTATCTTTACATTCTAATACCCAGGACAAAACCTTGTATACAGTATGTGCTTAATGTATGTTTATTGTCTTACGCTTCTCCTTTTGGTGAGAGCGCATTGGTCATCCTGACCTTTCTTTGTTCTTCTGTTCAAAGACAGTCGAGAAGAAACTGTCCTGGGGAGCATCCCACTGCCCGGCTATGTGATCTCACCTGTTGGGCCCGAAGATCGAATAAACCGCAAGTATTCTTTTAAGGTATAAATGAAGAGATTTGTCTTCTGGGTTATATTTTTGAATGTTAACATAAATATTTTTGAATGTTAATTCAATCAAATAAAAAACACCTGGCTTTCCTGAGTCACATGAGAATGTTGGAAGCAACAATTGCCTTTTCAGCTCACATCTTTGTAGTGACATTTCTGGAAAAACTTAGGTTCTTCTACTTATAAGCCAGGGGAGCTCCACAAAGCTAACTTTGGGTCTGAGCGTGGTAGATCTCAGGGCCCATTCGTTGGTTACAACCACAGAATCTGGGGAACAAGCATTTCATGGCTTCTGATAATCCTAGGGATTCAAAGCAGGGGACTCTGGGACCATTATAATTGCATCTCTTCCCCCTCCCCCTTTAATAAAACTTATTATTTTCAAAACACAAACATAGATAATTTTCAACATTTGCCTTTGTAAAACTTGGTGTTCAAATATTTTTCCCTTCACTCCCTCCCCTGACAGCAAGTAATCTATGTTAAACATGTGCAGTTCTTCTATATGTATTTCCACATTCGTCACACTGCACAAGAAAAATCAGATCAAAAGGGAAAAAAAATGAGAAAGAAAACAAAATGCAAGCAAAAACAACAAAAAAAGTGAGAATACTATGTTGTGATCCACACTTGGTCCCCAGTCTCTGGGCGCAGATGGCTCTCTCCATCACAAGACCATATAATTGCTTCTCTTAGGAGTTGAACAGCCTAGATTATTTCTGGAATCCACCTTCCAGTGGTGATTAAGGACATTCTGTGACACAGAAGGGGTGGTCTGGGGCACAGATCCTGTCCTCAACCTTTATTTTTGTGACACATTATGAATAATAGATGGGTTTGAAAAGCATGGACATTAAACAAAATTCATAGCTATTTGAAGAGGAAGCTATTTGAGATATTGGTACCCTCCATCTTTACTCGAATTCCTTTAGTTATGTCTTCTGTCCACAAAAGACTTTTAAAAATTGACAGTGACTGACACCATAAATAAATTGCCTTCAGGATTAGGATGAATTTGCATTTCGTTCTTGTCAGAAAACCAGACTGCTTTTCCTTCCACTTTCTCTCCTCTGTGGGATAGACCTGGAGTTGAACAAGGGACAACCATTTTTTACCTGGGGGCCTAGGGCTGGGGACCTGGGTCATAGTATGGTCAGCTTACTGCCCTGCCTCAAACTACAGAGGGATCATTTTTTGTGGTCTTCCTCTGTACTCTAGGGTGAGTGATCTGACCCCATCTTCTGGAAGGAAGGCTTTTCCTTCCCCCCCAATCCCTCCTATCTTTCCCAGCCTGTGAATGTATCTTTGATCTATATTCCTTTTGCCTATGTTCTATTTGAAAAGAATGGTACATATAGAATGTAGTTAGGTTTTAGGAACTTTAGCCATCCCCTAGTCCTATCCTTGCCATTTATTAAAGAGGAATCCCAGTCTTGAGATGAGAAGGGACTTGGCCAAATTACTATTTGCAGAAGTGAGTAGCAGAGGGAAGTTTTGAGTCTGGGGCCTCTGCTTCAAAATCTTTTGTTTTGTCCACTTTCATTGGCACTTTAGAACTACCTTTTATTGGATTGCTTAAAACTCAGCTCCGTCCCTTTGGTTTCTTTTCAGTTTTCTCCTTGGCTTTTGAAATCTTCTTCCTCCCCTTCTCCTCTTTCTCTTCCCTTCCCCTCTTCTTTTTTTCTTCTTCCCTCCTCTCCTTCTTTTCACTTTTTTTCTCTTTCCTTCTGCCCTCCCCCTCTCTTTCTTCCACTTGCCCCCTCCTCTTTCTTTCTCTTTCTCTTTCTTTCCCCTTCCCCACATCTTTCCTTCTCTTCTCTTCACTTTTTTTCTCTCTCTGCCCTTCTCCTCTTTCTTTTTTCTATTCTCCCTTCTCTTCTTTTCCTTTCTTTTTCTCTCCTTCCCTTCCCCCTCCTCTTTTCTTTCCTTTTTCCCCTTCCCCTTTTCTTCTCTTCCCTTTTTTTCCTTCCCTTTCCTATTCCCCTTCTCCTTCTTCTCTCTCTTCCCCTCCCCCTCCTTCTCTTTTCATCTTCCTCTGCTTTCCTCCTCCTCCTCTCCCTGGCTAGTCCTCTGTTCCTTTCCCATTTTCTTGACTGGTTTATCATCCATCTCCTGTCCCCTACGCATGAATGGCCCTAGAAGTTCAGCCTTGGGCCCTCTTTTCTCTGTATTTCTTCTCCCTTGGTTTCCTCAGCAGCTCACCTGTATTTGAATATCATCTCTTAATGAATGATTACAAAATCTCTCTAATTTTCTCCTCCACTCCAGTCTCACATTCTCAACTGCCTCTTGATCCTTTCTATTCTACTGGCTTATTGAGATCCCACACTCTGGTTCATCATCTCTTACCCCTAAAACTAACCCTTCCCCAGGTTTCTCTCTTTCTCTCAAAGCTACCTCCATTCTCCCAGATACTCAGGTATTCATAGACATCTTGGACCTGCTCCCCCTCATCCCATTTATCCTGGCGGCTGCCAAATCTTGTCGATTCTGTCTCTCCTCCCTCTCTGACATCCATCTTCCTCTCTAGTCACATATCTACTGCCCTAACACAGACCCTCATCGCCTCTTGCCTGGACATTGTAATAGTTTCCCAATGTCCTCCCTTCCCAGTTTCCTCCCCACCCTCTGCCATCTGCCATCCACATAACTACATAAATACTCTTAAGGCAGAGGTCTGATGATTTGCCTTCTCTGCTCAAAAATTTTGTGTAATTTTCTGTTGCCTTTAAGATAAAAATACAGACTCCTCAGCATGGCATTTTAAGCTCTCACAGTCTGGCGCCCACTTACATTTCCAGTCTTATTTTATGTGATTTCCTTTCATACCCTCTACGTTCCTTCTACCTCCTACCTGCATATACTCCCACAAGCCATCTCTCATATTCGCAATGAATCCTTCCTCATCTCCATCTCTTAGCATCTTTATCTTCCTTTAAGGCTCTGCTCTGATATCATTTCTTCTGGGAAGCCTTCTTTGATTATCCCAATAGTTAATATTCTCTCCTCCTTAGCATTACTTTGTAACCATGTACAGGTACATCCTTCCCCTTCTCCCCCAACAGAGGATCATTCATTTAGAGCTCTTAGGGACCTCAAAGACACCTAATTTCGGCTCTTTAACAGATGAGTCATTAAATTAAGTGACTTGCTCTGAATCACATTGTTATTGTTTGCTTTTTGTTCCTGAAGAGGACCCTGACATCAGGGAGGGGATGCCCTGACAGGCGAGTGACTTGGATTTGAGTGAGGGAAGGTTGGGCACGGGCACCTGCCTCACTTTCTTCTCCAGAAGAAATCTGTGTCCATTGGCAAGATATAGATCAGGAGGACTGGAGATGGCCCTGGATGCAGTGAAAGGAAAGACCATGTCCTGGGGGAGCTTACTTTGTGGGTAGAGTTCTTTTTCTACCAATAGTGTAAACTCCCTAAGGGCAAATCATGGTCTTCTCTTTGTAGCATTAGGTGGGCATGCTATTGGCTCTTAATAAATACTTGTTTTTAATGAATAAATATCAATTTAATTAATAAATATCAAATCAAATTGGTTTGGGACAGTTCTCTTAGTGGAATGCAGACCTGTTATTAGCTAAAAATAAACAAACAAACAAACAAAAACCTTCCTTTAGATCTCTGTACACTTCAATGTTGTATGAAGATGTATTCTGATGGAAGTGGATATCTTCAATATTAAGAAGATCCAACTCACTTCCAGTTGATCAATGATGGACAGAAACAACTACACCCAGAGAAGGAACACTGGGAAGTGAATGTAAATTGTTAGCACTACTGTCTATCTACCCAGGTTACTTATACCTTCGGAATCTAATACTTGATGTGCAACAAGAAAATTGGATTTACACACATATATTATATCTAGGTTATACTGTAACACATGTAAAATGTATGGGATTGCCTGTCATCTAGGGGAGGGAGTAGAGGGAGGGAGGAAAATGAATACAAGGGATAATGTTATAAAAAAAAAATTACTCATGCATATATACTGTGGAAAAAAATTCTAAATAAAATAAAAAAAAATAACAAAACAGAACAAGAACAATAACAAAAAAAAAAAAAAAAAAAAAAACCTTCCTTTGATACCCTCTAAGAACAAATATCTGAGAACAAAATGTCATTCTATGACAGATTTCAATTCAATTCAGTTTAACCAGCCTTTTTTATAACATCCAAAGTAATTCCCTAAGATTCTATATCTTATATGCTAATACTTCACCAGAAAATCTGAAAATTATGTTCTAGGAAAGTCTCGTTTGTGATTGTATTGTCCTTATGTCCTTTTCCACCCTCCCTCATCTCTCAGTTTTTCTTAGAAAAACTCTGTTGAGATATTCATTGAACCCTTAGTTTTTAAGGTATAGAAAGTCCGTCTAAGGTTAGATCTTTGTTCTTTGCAGTCTGATGGTATCAGGACTTTCTTAATAGTCAGCAAACATTTTATTAAGAACCTCTGTACTTAATTTGATCACTGAATTAGAACTTGAATATTGAGCTGAATTTGAACACTGTGCTAGGTACTGGGGAAGGGGCTTACAAAATGTAAATACAGACATGGTCCCTTATCCTCATGAAGCTTACTCTCAATCTGGTGTTTAAGACATAAGCACAAATGTTTGTTTTACGTACTAAGTGTATTTAGAGTTATAAAGCAAAGAATCATGCGATGTCTGAAGTGGACTAAATCATGGAAGTCTTCATGGAAGAGGTGACACTTAAGCTGGACTTTAAATGAGGGAGAAATCTAACAGGCAGATCAGGGGAGGGATCAAGGAAGGGACCAAGATAAAAGAGGCCATAAAAATATTCTGTAGTAAACCATTACAGACATATTATGTTGTTTCTATTGCAAAACATACATTCTGGGGGTGGAGAGGGTGTGACTGGGATCTTAGTGGAATCTAGGAAGCCCTGTGTGGGTGTCTGGCTGAACGATAAGGGGGTGTGCTTCCTGTCCCAAAAGAGCTGATGCAGCTGTTAATGTTCTTTGTATTCCTGGTGTAATGGGAAGAAAAGGAGAAAAGATGGAAAAAAGGGAGAGGAGTGAGAGAAGTAGGAAAGAAGGAAGAAAGGAAAAAAGGAAAGAAGGAAGGGGGAAAGGAAAGAGGAAAGAAGGAAGGAAAAAAAGAAAGGAAGAAGGGGAAGGGAAGGAGGTTCTGGAAGGAAGGGAGAGAAAAAGGAAGAATCATAGGAAAGGAGGAAGGAAGAAAGAAAAAAAAAGGGAGAAAGGAAAGAAGGGAATGAGGAATGGAGGGAGAGAGGTAGGAAAAAAGAAAGAAAAAAGGGAAGAAAGGAGGGAGGAAAGAAAGGAAGGAAGGAAAAAAGAGAGGGAGGGAGAAAAGGAGAAAGGGAGGAAAGAAGGGAAGGAGGGATGAAAGAAGGAAAGAGAAAACAAACATTTATTTAACTCCTACTATATGCCAGTTATTCTGCTAAGTACTTTACACATATTATTTTATTTGATCCTTATAACAACCCTGGGAAGTTGGTGCTGTTATTATCCTCATTTTACAGATGGGGAAACTGAGGCAGAGGTTAAGTGACTTGGCTTGCCCAGGGTCCCACCAATTAGTAAATGTCTGAGGTCACATGTGAACTTGGGTCTTTTTCACTCCAAACCTGTTGCTCTATTCAGTGAATACCTATAGCATTTATAGAGGTTGTGAGTTCAAGTTCTTATATCCATAAAATGATGGTGTTCTTCTAGATCAGGAGTTCTTAACCTGGGGTCACCAAGATCTCCTGGATAAATTTCAGGGATTCTGTGAAATTGGATGGTTAAAAAACAAAATTATATCCTTTTTTTCACTAACCTTCCACTGAAATTGAGCCTTGAAATATGAATGTAGATAGCAAACATTATTCCACAGGCTTCATCAGGCAACCAGAGGAGCCCGTGACAGAAAACAATGCTCTCCAAGGTCCCCTTTCGCTCTGACACCCCAGGATTGGATGGCTCTGCCCTTGTGTCTGACATTAGACGAGCCATTTTTAACCTCTCCAAGCCTCATCTGCAAAGTGGCTTTTTTATTTCATGGGAGTGTTTAGTCCAGGGAAGATTTGTGAACCTTTGGGAGCTATAGAAAGAAATGTGAATTATTTATTATTATTGTGGACAGTCAATGAAACCTCTCCCGGAAATCCGCCTTATGTATCTTATTGCTGGGACTCCTAAATCTCTCGTTATTGTTAAGAATGAGACAACGCTGGGTACTGTAGCTCCTTTAGAGCCCCAGAAGGGACCAGGCAGCAGAATCTGAGAGAGCTGCATTGTCTGCCCACTGCTCTGGCTCTGGGAACAGCAAGGCTGCCATCCTTTCATTAATACATGAGCTTCCATCTGGCATTGCCATCTCAGCTAAGTGTAGCACGTTGGATGCTCGGCTGCCTGTGTGGGCCAAGTTGGAGGGGCCAGCCTGCCCTAGACATTCTGATGCTGAAA